>NW_020954557.1:45665054-45869593 GCF_900497805.2 Vombatus ursinus | reverse complement strand
TCTCTCTCTCTCTCTCTCTCTCTCTCTCTCTCTCTCTCTCTCTCTCTCTCACCCTCTCACCACAGAAACACACTTTTCCCACTGACCTTCTAAGTTGTCTTTGGCATT
The DNA here is from genome assembly GCF_900497805.2 of Vombatus ursinus. Classification (NCBI taxonomy): domain Eukaryota; kingdom Metazoa; phylum Chordata; class Mammalia; order Diprotodontia; family Vombatidae; genus Vombatus; species Vombatus ursinus. The sequence continues at coordinate 45,869,485 of NW_020954557.1, read as the reverse complement.
CGTGGGTTGAGAGGTCTGGAAACCGCCACAGCTGCCTGCGATTCAGTCCTCTGAGGCCTGCGCGGCCACACCAAACTAAGCTCCTCTCCCTACCTGGCGCAATATATGTTTGTGATCAACCATCCAGGTTGTCTTGGTCTGGAAATTTGTTTCACTCTGTCTTTTTGTGGGTTCTGCTGCTTTAGAATTTGTTTAGAGCCATTTTTTTACGGGTATTTGGAGGGGTTTGGGGGAGAGCTCAAGCGAGTCACTGCTTTCACTCCACCATCTTGGTTCCGCCCCCTGAATAGCTCAATAAAGGATTTTAAAAGTCAGTTTACAGATTAGGAAAAATTGATGCAATAATGTTAAAAGAATCAAATGTATTCTATGCAAGTCAGAATGACTGACCTAGAAGACAGGAGTGCAGATGTAACTTAAGAAACATAAGTCTACCAGGAAAACCAGGATACCATAATGTAAAAAATGATACATGGAAACCGCCCAGAACTGGTAAATTCAGAATACAGACAACAAAGCATCATTTGGGAGAATCTACAGAATGCCACCAGAAAGAAACACCCAAATTCATGCTTCAAACTCCAAGCTACGTAGTTGTTAAATTGAGTGATTTCAATCATGACAAATTTTGCAAGAGATCAGTAGAACGACTTTCAGACATCAAGAATGGGAAATTCAAATAATCCAGATTTATTCTTTAGCTCTGACAGTTTGCATAGGGGAATGGAATGGTGTATTCCTGAAAAGCCAGGGAACTCCAGCTGCATCCTAAAATGATATGCCCTGCAGATCTTAGCCTAATCATCGACTTTTTCAAAAGAGAAGCGTCTTTCAACAAAAAAGAGGCCTCTGAAATAAAAAAGTACAGATATGAGGAGAAAATCTGTAAAACTGTGTTTTGCTCCATTGAATCAAATGCTTTTTTCTCATCAACAAACAGAAATCTTGTAGTCTTGTACTTTTGTTCCTCTTTAAAAAAAAATAAGTCAGTTATAGTGTATTTCTTTATGCGGGAATGTTATACATTGCAGAATGAATTGCACAAATACAGTCCCTTAAGACCAAGTTTTAAGACAGCCATTCATGAAGTGTGGTCCACAAGCCTCTGGGAATCCCCAGAACCTTTTCAGGAGTTCAAGACCATGTTTATAATAATGCTAAGATGTTAGTTGCCCATTAAAACACTCTTCCCTTTTCCACTACATATCTGTATGAGGCTAGTTTTTCTTCATAGTATATACTTCAACCAAAATAATATTGAACACAGAAGCAGATATGAGAATACAACTGTCTTCTATTAAGCCAGACATTAAAGAGACTTGCTTAAATATGAATTTTTGTTTTTGTTTTAGAAAAGTTACTTTTCATAAAAACCTGTCATTTATATTAACATGTATTGGGTTTATTATTATTTTATAATGAATTAATAAAAATGATCGATTTTAATTTCTGATATGGTGGCATAGTAAGTGGAATACATGTAAACAAAAATTCTTTGGTATCTCCAGCAATTTTTAACTTTGATTTTTTTCATAGCCATTTTGATAGTTTATTTTTCCAACAATATTTGCAGATCAATGAATTTGTTACTTTTCCTCCTTCCTAAGTATGTACAGGTACACAGTCTGTTATCCAGTGCCTGCCTGTTTTTCAGACAGATTTTGATTTACAAAAGCTATACCTTGAAAAAATCTAGGAGGCAGGAGCAGCTAGGTGGTGCAGTGGATAAGCTCCAGCTTATCTGGTCCAGGAGGACCAGAGTTCAAATTTGACCTCAGACACATGACACTTACTAGCTGTGTGATCTTGGACAAGTCACTTGACCCAGATTACCTCATCAAAAAGGCAAAAAAAAAAATCCAGAAGGCATAAAGTATTATAGCACATTGATTTTATTGGTTAAACAAATTTATTTGAAATAAAAATGTGTCCTTGGTGTATTTAGGTGTACCAACAGTACCATTATTGCCACCAAAAGTTAACCAGTCCATCAGTTCAGTGCCACCAGTTAACCCAGCAGCTACATTACCAGGTAATTTTAAAAGCACAATATATTTTGGGGAGCAACATTTTTGTTATAGAATAGTAGTAACTGATATTTTATAACAATGCAGGGTATTTTTTCTTTTCATGTCTTTTTATCTCACTTTATCCTCAAGTCTTGTGGTAGAAACAGAACAGTTATTAACCCTGTTTTACAGTTGATATTAACAGGTGCAAAAAGGTTAGAGCACATGGCTGGTTAGCAAATTAAGGATTGGAACCTGGGTTTCTTGATCCCTGACCTCATGTTCTTTCCATTAAGCCACTCAATGTGAATCAATAAAGAAAAGGATAAAGAACATTTACTACAGTAAGAATGGTAATTCTTTTTTTTTTTTCACATGAATTTAAGCAGATTTTTACCAAAAAGCAAAACAAAAACAAAACCCTAATGAGCATGAAACTTAATTATGGCACTCCAAATTATCCATTAATTTGGATAATTTGGAGTGGATATCCATTCTAAAATCATTATGCATTTATATTTATTCACATAGTGGTAATCCATGGATACAGATTAGTTCTGTTACAGATGTATGATAATCCTTGTTAACAGATTTCAGTTCTCAGTGTTCTGATCCTTTAAAATGTCATATAATGTCACCACCTACCAAGAGTCCACATTCCTGTTATTTTTGTCATGCTAATCTGCTGTAATTTGCTTAAGCACTTTCCCACCCCTATTTTTGGACGTTTGAGTTCTTCCAAATTTCTCATTATAACAGGGCCCAGTCACATGCCCTCCTGGTGATGAGCCTCTCTGTACATAGCTAGGCTAATTAGTCCTCAGGAAATAGAAATACCTATCACAGGGATCTTACTTAGTGCACCAGTACGCTAGAGTCTGTCAGAGCTTTTTACTTTGTTTTGACAGCAACTTTCAGGAGCCCGGGGTCACTAATTGTGACTTCAGAGAACTGACAGGGAAATAATGCTTTTCCCCATCTAGTCAAGATAGTTAGGAGAATATAAATGTAGGGAGGCGTCCATGGTCAGACATGGCCACTGTGGGTTAGATTTTGTTTGTGGATTTGGTTTTGTTTTTTGTTTAACGAGGGAGGGTTCTCCTTTTGGATGGGGGCAGAATCATTGGGAATTAGCAATGATGTTTTTTTAAAGGCATCCATACAACTTTTAAAAATCTAGAATCACTCCTGCACCACAATGAGACATCACTGTTATGCTCTTCTGTGGAGAACTTGTAATAAACTCCTGATAACTTTTATTGTGATGTGTAGCTTGTTGCAGGTAAAATGACTTGCTTTATTTTGGGGGGTTCTTCCTTCAGGTCTGGTGCCTTTGCCGGCAGGATTGCCCAACCTAGCAAATCTCTCCAATCTCAACCTACCTGCACCACAGTTAATTCCAGGAGCTGGATTACCAGAAGTTATGAATCCTGGTATGTACTGAATCTGTATTGAATAATTTTAGAAACACCTTTCCCCCCAAAATCTCTTGAGCCAAGAAATAGTCAAGGTCCTCCATCTTAGTTTTTCCTTGAAAGCAAATCATTTCAAACTATTTCAGCTGTGTTAGAACAGGCTATCAAATTAAACTATTCAGCAGTTTTCCTCAGACCTGCAAACCTCAAGGGGCTTCTCTTCCCATCCTTCCCCAATCCCAACCATGGGAGAGAAAGAGTATAGGAAAAATACCTTCCCTTGATCTGCAAGCAAATGTATCCTATCTTTTTTCTTAATGCTTCTTCTACCTCAGGCACTGCTACTAAGTGGCTATTTTAGGCACAAGAAATGGGGGTATGATGTTTATGCCAGTAAATTACAATAAGAGGTTCCTGGCTAGCCTAGTGGAAGTTAATTAACTACCTACAGAAACTTTTTCTGCCAGCAAATGAATAATGGTTTCTTTTTAAAGTATAGTCTAGATTCCAGCACTTAAGCTTACTTTAGATGTGGATAATTGAGAGTAGCAGATATGTAACACGTGATTTACTTTCCTGTGCTTTTTAATCACAAAATATGCCTTTCTTTTTAACTTAACATAAATATCCTTAAATTTAATTTCTGCTTATGGGATGATTCAGAAGAATTTACGTGATATTAAGTAAAATCCTTTTGTGCTTTTTACAGGTCAGTAACTTAAGTGGTAAATTTGAGAGTAAGTCAGTTTTCTCTTATGGATGGTGTGGATTTCAGTCCTGCTAGCCAATAGTTTATCTCCTGGTAAATAAAAACCATTTTTCATTTGTCAGGGGTTCTGAAATAAAATAAAATGTTTATGCAGTTGAATGGTTTATTGTCATAAATTTACTTGTTAAATTCTGTTTACAGATTACTTCTATTATACCTACAGCCTAAGTTATTACCGTTTAAAAGTTTGTAAGAATTTAGTAACTGATCTGGGTCTCAGTTTCCTTATCTTTAGAATGGAGAAAAGGAAGTAGGTAGATTAAGGTCTTTTCCAGCTCCAAGGCCTATGTTCCTATGATGCTTCTGTTTATTTGGAATGAAAATTCTGATAGAATTACAGTTCTTTGCTTCAGGATGTAAATATTGAAAATGTTCACCATCATCAGCATCGTTGCATTTTTGAGAACCATCTATAACCCATTCAGATGGGGCACATTTCTATACTTCTTCATCCTACTTATTGTCTGTCTCAAGGAGTAACCAAATTACCTGAGTTTCAAACTGATCATGTGATTTTGGTTATGTGTTGGTAAAACTTTAAAAAATTATGACTACCATTTTTGTACTTCAGTTGTAATGACTTTAACTTTTATAATAACAATTGTAATAACTTTAAAATCTAGTTATGTTGCTTAAATGTTTCTGACATTTTGAATTTTTCACCATATTCTAATTAGTGTTGTTATGTGACATACCAGTGCCAGGTAGTATCCTCCGCACAGAACCCCTGACATATGGAAAATGGCTCCCATAGACTGGGAGGTAAATTCTTGGCTTGAGGGGGGAATGAAATTCATACCAGCCACAAGAGAAAATGGAACTTTTCATTGCCAAGATGATAAAGAGACAGATTCTCCCTCTCAGATCTGCCACCGGGGTTTAAAAACAACCTAAGACTTCACTGAGCATCAGGTAGGAAAGACCACCCATCCCAAGGCCAGCCTGGCTAAGGTCATAGGGTCAGACCACCACATAATTAGGAGAATTTTTTGGCCACAGCAGCTCACAAAGACCATCTGCCATGGGGTAGAGGGTTTGTGATCTTTGTTGATGGAAGCTGAACCCACCTCTGTGATGTCATGGGTCTTTGAAATATTGAAATATTTACTACTGGGCCATAATACTGGCAGCTTCTGTGGTCTCGGACTCTGGAGTGACCTCTTCCATAAGTGAATGTAACCTACCTCTCAGCCTCAATTGAGTGTTAACTTAAATGCCTATGTTTGATTACTGTGTTTGAATAACTGGCTAAGGTTTGAGTTTTTTGTTTCCTTCTTCCTGTCCTATTGGCGAGGCACACATGAGGAAGAGTCCTGGGCTTATTGGAGGAATAAGTTCCTAGGCATCATCATCATCATCATCCATGGTATTTAGCTAAAGATAGACAAGGGCTGTGGATTATGTTGGCCCTGTTTCCTTAATGACCTGCAAATTTTCTTGTTTTGTGATGGTGGGAAATTCAAAATAATTCTACTTTGTAATTGATTCTGTATTGTGTTGATTTCATATTATAATTGATTCTGTATGTACCCAAGTCCCCATTCTATGTCCTTGACTTGCTCAGGAACTTAGCTTTCCCTCTTAGTTTAAAGTTGTAATTAAAAGAACAGTTGTTATCTCTCATAGCATTAGCCCTTAGGATACTTCCTTAGGATACTTTGGACATCTTTGTGTTATCTTTAAGTTAACTTGGTACCACCCCCAAAAGATATATCTCTGTCCTTGCCTATGTCGTATGTAATCAGGAGAAGTTTTTAATCGGTGCCAAGGGGACAGACAGCAAGTCTTGTAGTTCTGAACCCCTAGCAAAGATGACAAGACGAAGATGGGTCTCATAATCGGAGGGGAGGTGATGAGCTGCACGTGAATGCCAGACCGCCTTTCTTCATACAGCCAGTCTTAATGTTCTTGCCACTACCCTACAAACTATCAGTTTTTCTCCATGTCTACCGGTACTCCTTGTTTGTTGTGTGTCAGTAAACAGGGTCCCCTCCTTTTCACTGGGGTCACTGGCTTTACTGAGGTTGCCAGTTTGACCCACTTTGTTAACAGTTATACATGTTACTGTTAATAAACTGGTCTTTCTTGGAGTCTTGTACCTCAGTCTATCGTTATTAAATTTATTTGAGACTTGCCATAAGCCCTCTGTGGATTAGTTTTTATTTTTTTCCTTCCAGGTTTGCCACCTTTTCCTTCCTTGCCTCCCTTAAACCTGTCTGGAATCACACCGCTGTCCATGCCATCAGAATTTCTTCCCTCGTTCCCTTTGGTCCCGGAGGTTTCTTCGACAACGCCTGAGCTGCTGTCCTCCCTTCCTCCAGTAGGGAGCCTACCTTCTGATCCAGCCTCCACTACAAGAGCAGAACAAACCTCTCTGCTTCCCTCAGATGCTCCTCCCCCCACTTCAAAGGCTGCAACTACTGTTGAAGACACAGCAAATGAACCCATCCCAACCAGCGAAAAGCCAGTTTCTACCGTAACAGATACAAGTGCTTCAGCGTCACCTTAACTTAAAACCATTCCTTGGGATTGGCTTGGTATATTTATTTAGCCACAGGAGCGTGTTTGGAAATGCAAACTATCATTAATTTCATACTAGTTTGTACTGTATCTGTAGGAATCCTGTAAATAATTCTAAGGGTAAAGATAAACAGGAAGATATAGGCTTTCTATACTGCAAAGTTGGGGTGGGGGGATAAGGGACACCAGAAAGTGCTTGTATTTTAAGGGTAACACAGGCTCCCACTGCCACCCTTGGAGAGGCTAGGACTGTAGCCTGCTGGGCCTTCTGCCAGCTCCTTCTGTAAGAAAATGGAACCTTTTATGCATAACCTTTACCTGCAATGTTTCTTGTACTTTGTAAACAGTTTGCAGGAATGCAAACCATCTCACACATGGGGGAAAAAAAAGAGGTTCTACTTTTGATTTTTGTGAGTCACATCTATTTTAACATTTGCAAAAGATCTTCCAACTAAAGATGTTTGTTAAAAGTTACAGAATGTGCACTGTTAATTGAGCATATTTTTATTCAGCCTATACACAGATCTTTGTTTTGAGCTCGTAAAATTACTCCACATTTTGTAACTGCAGCTGTGTTGCTTGATGAGTCCGCTGTAAAATGGCATTTGAAAGGAGATGTTGCATAGTTTTAAACCAGAAGGTGGCACTTTGTGGCTACTTGTAAAATAATAGCTATACTGGGAAAACAGATACAGCAGCAATAAATCACTGTAATTTTACTTTTCTTCCTGTGTGTTACATTCCAATATCAGTCATTGCTGTGTGTGTCTTTGAAGGTCTCACATCTTATTGAGATTTTTGCCTATTCTTTGGGGTTTTCAGGGTGGCCAGGGGTTGTAGCCAGGGGATGAATTCTTGAAAAATGTAAACTCTGTTTAATAGGCATTGATAAAAGACAGTTCTTGTGCTGAAGAAGCAAATCCCCATCTCTCTTGCTGCATGGTATGCTGTGCTAAGTGACTTGGATATATCTCAAAACAGGGCCTTTTCAGCCAAAAAGCTTAGAAGAATTATATCTTCTACCCATGGCAGTTTACAGGGTTGAGGCAGACTTCTAGCATTTGTGACCTGTTAGGACATTTCATTTTCTGGCATTAGGTTTATACAGTGTTTCAAACCTTGGCTTATAGTTGCTTCTTCCACTTTGATGTAGAATTATTTCCTTCAGGCCAGTAGGCCTCTGTTTGGATGATACATTAAAACAAAGGCATAAGAGGAAATAAAAGTCTTCTATACATTTGGAAGTTAGACTTTTTTGTTGGCTCATCACAGGAAAAAAATTGAGCTTCCCTTTACTTCAGGTGTTCAAGTAAAGGCCATTAATTGGATAATATAGCAGGCCCTTCCATCTCTGAGAATCTGTGATTCCATGTGAAAGTTGTTAGTACTTTCTAAAATAAGATGTTCATCAGTCCAGGCAAACCTGATATGAGAAATTTTGGCTTAAGAAATAGACACATTTAGGGAATGCCCCCTTTCACCTATGAAAGTGTTTACCATGGAATTCCTTTGAATAGCCATTTCTTCTACTCTTTTCAAACACTTTTGCTGGAAAGCAGTTAATCTGGAGTTTAGTGCTTTATTTATAAAGTGGAGGTGAAGTAGCAGAGTCACTGGGCCACAGAGATGTCTGTTCCACTGTGTGCCTTCTAGCAGAAGCAGTTTAGCATTTGGTACTGCCATTTAAATCATCACTCCAGCAGCCCACAGAAACTAATGACGGGAAGGAAGATGCTCATTGTGACCTTGACCTTGTGATGGCTTTACAAGAATTCTCATTTTCTTCTAATCTTTTCTTAACATATATTTAGTCTTAAACTGTACACTCATCCCTTACTAATTAAACAAATGGTTGTTAATCAACCAACAAGATGATTATCACCTGCTTTGTGTAAGACACTGAACCGCTACCAAGGCAAAAAAAAAAAAAAAATGGAAGTGACCTCCAGAAGTTTATATTCTGCTAAACAGCTTTGCCAGTGTATCCTCGTGCGCTCTGAAGACCAAGAAGTTGTAATATTGTCATAGTAGCTGTTTTCTGCATGTGAAACGCTAACTTAGAATTCAGGAATAGACCTGCCTCCCATTGATTCATCATTTCAGTGGACAGCAGGCAATAGATATTTAAGTGTCTATTACGTTTAAGGCCATATGCCAGGATGGAGAGATCCCTGCCCTCAAGGAGGCGGCAGTTCAGTTGGAGAGAAGTTGATAGGATTTGGAATTAGAAGGAACCTTTGAAATGTTCTTGTCCAACCTTTTTTTTCAGGTGAGGACTGTATGGCTTAAAAAGGTAAAGGAGTCAACAGACAAGACTCAGATCCAGTCCAACTCCTGTGCTCTTTTCAACTCTGAGACATTAACAATATAAGTCAATGTGTTGTTCAATCTATTTCATTCATGTCTGACTCTTCATGACCCCATTTGGGGTTTTCTTGGCAAAGATAGGGAGTCATTTGCCATTTCTTTCTCCAGCTAATTTTACACATGAGGAAACTGAGGCAAGCAGGGTTAAGTGACATGCCCAGAGTCGTACAGCTAGTAAGTACCTGAGGCCAGATTTGAATTTAGGAAGAGGATTATTCCTGACTCCAGGCCCAGTGCTCTAACCACAGTGCCAGCTAACTGCCCCAGAAAGGCAACGTGCTAAGTCCCAAATAAACAATATGGAAAATAAGTCCTAGACTCCTTGTGCTAAGTCAGGGAAAGCTTTGTGAAGGCTTTGAGCTGAATTCTGCAGAGTGCGTAGAAGGGGGGGGATGGGGGGAATGGGCATTCACTTTATTCCCTTGCTAGTCAGTGTCATGGGAAAGAAACTGTATTTTAAATTCATGTGTTGGCTTGAGATGTCTCGCTTCCTTAGGGCAAGCTATGTGGACCTTCTCCAAAAGGGGAGGATCTCTGGACTCCAGCTTTCTTATTTGACTGACCAAATGCTCACCTTTCCTTTTGATTAAACCTACTTCACTCAAAACTAGCAGGTAGGCTCTTTTCCTACTAAAGGGGTGATTAAATTACCCTGATTCTCAACTTGGGTATTCAGTAAGGCAATTATGCAACTAATGGTCTTGGTGAACAGTTGTATATTTACTTTTTCAACTTCAGTAGCCCAGACTGAGACTTCAGCAAAAGCCCCAGGAGGTTATAGATTCCAATCGACTGAGTACCAATTAATGGGATTATCCTGCTCCAAAGGGAGTCATTAAGACTGCCCCGGGCACTGGGCTCTAGAAACTGTCTTGTCAAAGTGTCACGCAAGTAATGATGTGCGATTAAATAAAATGCCCATGGTAGAGTCCCCTTTTTTTGCCTTTGACCTAGGAAACTAAGCAGTGGGCCTACCCCCTTTGCTTTATTAGTCTCTCGTATTTAGGATGTTTGATTTAACAGTTTTAATTCCTTCTATAGTCAATTATCTTAACAGTGTGAACAATAGGTAAGTAAAAATGTAAATTAGAATTCTGTACAACCTGTCATTTTCTTCATAGGCAACTGCTTCTGCTCTGACATTGTCTGTATGGCACAAACACTCCATTATCAAACTTCTCACAGCTGGCATACTGCTTGGGAAAGCTCCCATCCTGGGCAGAATAAAGGAGGACTTCAGCAGTTGAAGACTTCATTTCCCAAGTGCCTGGCCAGACACTGTACACATTGATTAAGCTACTTACAGAGGCGTTTCAAATCGGGGACCACCAAGGACCAGTTTGAAAATCGGGGCAACCTCCAAGTTCAGTTCAATTCTAGGACGACTGCTTGGGAAGTCATGGGGTCTTAGGGTTAGAGAGCATGAAGGGCCCTCAGAAGTTATCTGGTCCAACCCTCTCATTTTACAGATGAGAACACAGGCCCAGTGCAATGATGTAGTAACACCATCTGGTAGTGACCTGTGGAGCAGAGATTTGAACCAAGGTCTTCGGACCGAAAATCAAGGCCTCTGTCATTTGATTATTTGAACACAGGTACCAGTTAAAAATTCAGTATGATTTTCAGCTGCCACCCCTGCCTTGCCTGGCACAGAGAAATATTTCACTTTCAGAGTTGTCCCCTGACTTATTGGGGGGCATGAGGAGGAAGGGAAAGGGGAGGAGGGAAGAGACAAAATTTTTAAGTGTGGGTATCCCTGCGCTGATCGGACTGGGTCTGATTATCTGCACTTGTATCTCTGTCCACTAGGTGGTGCTGAACAGTGTCTTTTCCGACATGAGTGTCCACTACCAACCCACAGTCAGCATGACCAGTTCCTTTCCTCCCAAGCCCTGTCAATGCATTTATAATTACTCATGCTAGTGGATGAAGTTGCAGTAATCAGCAGAGAGGAGGCAGCAGATCGCAGACACGGACAAGCTCAGATCAGGTCAAACCACAGTGGCAGGTCCAGGAGCACCTCTGAGCTTTTATTTCTGCCAAAGATAGGAGCCGACACACACCTTAACTCATTCTGTATTCATCTCTGGCACGGCCAAGAGGCAGCTGCCATAGCTCTCTCTTGCTTCCCAGAAAAGTCTTTTCATGTGTATTTGGCTCACCTAGGTGCCCTGCACGAGGAGCAGGCAGACAGGTGAGGATAACTGCCAGCAGAATTTACTCTACCCCCCACCCCAATCACAGTTAGAGTTTTGTGTGCCCTATAACTGGTTCCGGGGCTCCAGGTTTATCATTCACATTACAGAGAAAGTACAAGGTGCTTGCCCCACAAACCACCCTGTGATGAAAGTGGGGCAAGTCTTGATCCCCCACCACCCCCACTTTGCAGATGAAAAAACAGCCCCAGGAAAGTGATTTGCTTAAGGGGCAGAGCCAGGGCTTCTGACTGAATTCAGTCTTTTTTTCTAGTACACCAAAAGAGGTGTAATAACTGTCTTCAAATAATTGAGATGTCATGAGGAAAAGGTGTGTTCTGCATAGCCTCACAAGACAGAACCTGGAGCAAAGAGTGGAAGGTCCTAGGGAGAGATTTAGGTTTGGGATAAGGGAAAATTCCCCAACAATAGAAGTGACCTGCAAGGTACAGTAGTTGTCCTTGAGGAGGCAGTGAATTCTGTCCTAGAGGAGGTCCTCAAAAGACCAGATGACATCTTGTCTGATACGTCACAGAAGGGGCCCTCTTTAGGACCAGGCTGGACAAGGAGGCCAGCGATTAGAACAAACTTCCTGCTCACCATAACAGCCTCTTCAGAGCAAGGGTAACTTAGGTGCACCCTCCAGAGAGCAGTTCTGGGGACCCCGGTGGATTCTCTCGTTTGGCAGCCTCCATGTTGCCTCAAAACCAGCTTCTCAGAAGTGACCGTCAGGGTACACTTGGCCATTCTTGGTGAGAGGGAATAGGCAAAATCTGAATGGCTTCAGAGGAATTCAGCAGTGCCCCAGCCCTTTGGGCAAATGCGTGCCTGGGGCCAGAGTAGGGCTAGGCTGCTGTGTGTCTGTACATGTACCCACAGGAGAAAAAAGTTCCCCAACTTATCACCTCAGAACCTGAGCACTCCCATCTCCAATTGAGCTGTCTCAGTTTCCTTATCTAATGCTTATGTGAAAATAATTTACATTTTTACAGGTTTTAAAAAGCACTTACCTCTTAACAACCTGTGAAATAGGTAGTATGTGCAATACTTTCTCCATTTTAAAGACAAGGAGATTAATGCTTACAGAAACCATGAAAACAGGCAGTATAGTAAAAACCAAAACCCTATCGAAGCTAAAATTATTTACAGCAAAGGTGTCAAACACACTGCCCTGTGAAGTCTATGGTACTCCCAAGTGAGGCCTGGACCAGATTAAAATGTAATTGGGAAATAAATACTAACAAAACAAACAAAAATACAATAAGGCATAGATGTTTTATAAACAGGACATACAAGTCCCGTTTTCTAAGTCAGTAGGCACCTGTGGGAATCTCTATGTACAGGTTAGTGGCCCCTGTTTCTTTTTGACTTTGACACCACTGGTTTACAGCAACATAAGCATGAGTTGCCCCTCCATGGGTGCACCGAACCTTAAGTGTTCCCTATATGTATTTGCTTTGAATACACCAGTTTCTTATATATCCCTAACACATCATCCCTTTTTGTGTCCACTTCCTACTGACGATGTGTCTGTGTGACCGCGTGTCCAGTCTTATAGGGCAAATGTTCTATTGCTAGTTTTGATAGAATCCTATTCCATTTAATGCTTTTGCTTTGAATTCTGTCCTCAGACTAGAGAAAAAGTAAATACATTGGTGGGGGCTTGTGAGCTTTGGTAGGGGTTGAATATGGACCCATGAAATACCCTGAACATGGGATAGCTATTCTGGAGACCCACATGCAAAGTGGATGGAGGCCTTGCCTCGGGCTATAAAAGCAAACTAAAAATTAAGTCCTTTGGCTTTTTCTCTGCCATCAGTTGACAGTTGTCCCAGTCAAATAAATGAACTCCTAGGCTATTCAACAAGTACACTCCAACACATACACTACTTGAGTTAAATTAGAAGTCAGAGGACACTAATTCACCATTTCATGGGGTAAACATGAACCATGACAGGATGTGAGCAGAACAAATGCATGAGGAAAGTAGTCAATCCTCTAGATTTAAGGGAGCTACAGAGAGTTAACTCATGGAGCCCTATCTCTGTTGACATAACCAATTACCTCGGCTTAGGAAAGGAGGGAAGAAATTCCTTAAATCAGGCCTGCACAGCATATGGCCTGCCAAAGGATTTTGGACAACCCAAGAAAATGTAGAAGATGTAAAAGAAAGTAAAGCTGTAACAAGTGTTTTGTCCATACCCCGCTTAGCCCACCTTCCACTAGTCACTATTGTGCCAATCATGTAATTTGGCAGGTGAGTTGTCACTGCCCACTCTCTCTCCTGTTTGTCACATGACCCATGGCAACCAACCATCATCAGTCAGTCTCTCGTCTGAGAGGAGCAAGAGGAGTATCTTTTCACTGTGTTTTCGGTCATTACTGTCATTGAACAGGGACAAAGTGAGTGCAGCCACACGCCAACACAGCTGATGCCCACTATGTGATGAGCAGCAAACGTAAGGGCTTCTGCCCCTCCCTCACTGCGCAGCCGCCTTCCAAGTTACATGAGTGTCCGGCGCTCTCTCCAAGATCAGACACTCAGTTTTGTACTTCTTTGTATGTGAGCAATTGCTGTGGAGATTTTTTGGTTCTAACATTAAAGTTTTGGGGGTGACTTTGTAAAGTGGGTGATAAAAAGGAATGGAAGATGGAATCAGAACATAGAGTGTTTAATCCAGAGTGGACAAATAGATACTTTTTACTTACCCAAGAGGCAAAATATTGTGCCTTGTTTGTCAAGAAGTAATAGCCATTCTGAAGGAATACAGTCTTCGTCGCCATTTCAGATCAAAACATCCTGACTTCAGCAAATCAGATACCAATGAAAAACAAAATAAAGTGTCCAAATTGTTGAAAAATCTCAGTGGGGAACAATGGTTTTTCAAGAAAGTAAACTCAGAAAATGAGGCGGCTACTAAGGTTAGTTTTCAGATTTCTAAAGAAATAGATTTGAAATATGATTCCAGGGTACAATAAACTGATTGCTGACAAGAAGTATAATGCATCTCATTAACTAAATGTAAATAGTAAGAAAACCTGAAAAATGTATTGAAACGTGTACCGCTTAGCAAAGTAACTTTTTAACATTAATGGGATTTCATGATAAATAAAAATCTTAAGTAATAAGTGCAATTACTTGATATTAATTGAAATTTCCCTTTTTTATATGGTTTATTTGCAAAATAGTTTAATCATCACTTTACTTGGAAAGTGAGCCATAAAAATCCATCTGCAGCCCAAAGAAGTTTAGCCTGTTTTAATTTTGGCCCCTACCTACTGCCTAGTTGTACAGGTCAGCCTTAAACCAAACCAAACTAGCAATTATATAGTGATTTAAAGTTTGCAGATACTTTTACAAATATCTCATTTTATCCTTCCTCACAACAACCTTGAGAGATGGTTGCTATTGTTTTCCTCATTTTATAGATGAGGAAGTTAAATGACTTGCCCAAGGTCACACAGGTAATAAATAAATGCCAGAGACTGGATTTGAACTCAGATCTTCCTGACTATAGGTCCAGCACACTATCTACCATACCACCTGTCTGTCTGTAATAATTCATTATTATTTCACATCATCTTTTCTAGTAACATTATCAAATGAACCATCCATCAAGTTTTCAATCATGTTTCTGAGTTCTAAAAATGTCCCTTTGAACTAAAAACAAAACCTTGACTCATAATGACTCCCAGCCCCTGTGGAGAATCTGAGGATCAGAGTGAGAATCGCCTGGTTCTCTGCTAGTTTTGAACCAGTCAAGACTGAAGAGTGACCCTATTCAGAAGCATTTATGCTAAAATTGAAGAACAAGTTGATCCTTCACTTGGAAGGGATGATTTTCCTTAGTTTACGGAAGTTTATTGATTTTTCAGTGGACAGAGATGGACCAAATGGTGCTACCCACAGCAAGCAGATTTAACTCAGAAAATAGAATCCTTTTCCTCCTGTTAGAGGGAATAGTGGCACTTAGACAACCTACCAGCCCTCTGAAGCCTGTTTGGATATTTACACATCTCCCTATATAGTTGATATGGCCCACCCACAAAATATTTGCTGATAGATAAGACTGTTCCAAACTGAGCCATTTGCTGCCTTTGCTGAAATGTAAAAAGCTATCAGTGATGTTTCAAGACTAAAAAAGGTCAACACATTCTGAAAGTGAGCTATTAGTAGTTTAAATATGAAACTGCCTATTGCTAAGCAAACCTGTTTCATGGGTTAATTTTTAAAAAGTCTTTATGACAGAAGACAGAAGGTCTGTAGGAAGACAGGCATACAGTGACACTATTAGTGGAGCTATGGACTGGTCCAACCAGTTGGTAAAAGCTATTGGAATTATATGAAAAAAGTCAGAAACCTGATCAAATCCTTTGGTCCAAAGATCCTACCACTGGGCATGCAGCTAGGTCCAAATTCATGTGAATAAAGAATTCCCTTAACATGATTGTACATATTCAAATTTGCACTACTTGAAGTTATAATTGCGTAGAATGTGGTCATTTGTTGCAGCCCAATGGAATATGCTATGTGAATTTGAATTATGTGACCCCTTCAGGGGATTCTTTACTTGCACTAATTGGGACCTACTCTATACCCTAAAGAAGTCAAAGATAGAGGGGAAAAAAGGCTCTGTTCATAGCAGCACTTTTAATGGTGGCAAAAAAACAAAACAACTGGAAATAAGTGGGTGCCCATTTATTGGGAAATAGCTGTACAAATTATAGTTTACAAATATAATTTAATATTATTGTACAGTAAAATGTGACACATATAAAGAATTCAGAGAAATATGGGAAGATTTGTATGAAGTGATAGGAATGAAGAAGTAGAAGAATGTTACCGAATGGTAATAACTACAGTAATATAAATGAAAAGAATACTGAAAGGAAGCTGAACTCTTATATTAATTAGAGTTATATAATGACCAATCTTGGCCTTAGAGAACAGATGATAAAGCACATTCCCTTTTTCAGGAGAGAGGTGGGGGATTATAGGTGGAAAAGGTTATATATACCATCATATTGTTTAACTTTTTATTACAAGGGAAGATTTAATAGAGGTGGGGTTATATATAGGGAAATGGATTGTGGTATAGATGAAAAACAAAAACAAATAATACTTTTGAAAAAAATAAAAGTTGGTATTTAACTAAAGTCTTAATCTGAAGCATTATCGTGATATGTATTCACAAAGACTAGATACCCATAGAGCCCAAGTTTCGGAAAATTCTGCCAAGCTGGAAAGACTTTGAATAGGGGTCTATTCTACAAGGACCATTCTCCCTAATGGGAGAGAAACTTATTACTAAGTTTGCCAGCTAGGTTTTTAGGGATAGTGGGCTCAAACTTAGAGTGGTTGTTACAAAGCTTTCCCCCCACCAAGTTCCCTTGGGAATATGGCAGCTGATGGATGAGTTGCTTCCTTGCCTACGGTATCTCGGCTGCCTGATCAGTTCACTGCAGAGCTATATCCTTCAGGTCATTCCTGGGGTTGCACTGGCATCTCACCTAGCTCAGCTGGTGACAGGTTCTGGCCCGGATTCCAGTTCTAATTGTCAGGTAGGTGGCAAAGTGGAGGGAGTGGAGCCTGGAGTCAGGAAGATCTGAGTTTAAATCTGGCCTCAGACACCTACTAGCTGAGTGAGCCCAGACTTTCTGTCTGCCTCTGTTTTCTCAGCTGTAAAATGGAGATGATAATAGCACCTACCTCCCAGGGTTATTATTTTGAGATAATATTTGTAAAGCACTTAGCACAGTGCCTGGCACACAGTAGGTGCTTAAATGCTTGTTTCCTCCCCACACACCCCCTTTTTTTCATGCTCACAAAGTGTAATCTAGTCTATTTTTAGCTCCAACACTCATTCACCTAAGAGCAGAAAGGAAAGAAACACTACAGAGACAGAAAACAGTCACGCAAACACTCATGCCTTCATGTTGGCCATAGTACTGAGTCAGCCAATACTACTACCTCTCTTTCTCCAACCAAAATCATAAAGCCCCCATCACCACCAGAAAAAAAGGAACTTCAGTTAGTATCTTTTTTATGCACATTCATTTCCAGTGCAACAGCCAATCAGAAGCCTTTTCTTTACCCAGTAAATCAACAAGACACAAGCGTAGAATAACAGCTCTTGCCCTGAACTGAGGAGCAGGGTTCCTCCATCATACATCCTGCCAGATTTCCAGAAACAGAACTCCCCCTCTCACCCCAGGAGCCATGCAGGCTGGTAGTAGGTAGAGCCCCCTGGGGTACTCCAAGGACTGGGTCTTAATCAGCCAGTCTCCTGGTTACACTCATTAATATGTCTTTCCTCTACACATACATGAACAGAGACAAAGCTCCTGGCAGAGATTATGACCTTTGGGGGGTGGGGATGGGGTGGGGCTGAAAAGGTCATTTTGTGGCCAACAATTCTTTCCATACATTGCAATGCAAGGATTATCCTGTGAGGAAGTAGCTTTGTCATTTGCAACTCTGCTTTTTAAACTTCAGTTCTAAATGGGTGACATCTTACATTCAAAATTCGATCCTACGGCATCATTTTACTGCAGTTTTGGGGTTGTAAACAAAGTTGTCTTTAAATGAAAGTTGATATTTTAACAAAGAAATATTTTCCACTTGCAGCAATGAAATGTTGTGTAATCTTATACCAAAGGGAAGAACTTCATTTGTTGTTATTCCTCCTATTTCATTTAAGGGACCCTTGCCCCTCAAAATTAAATAATAATCTAGAAGCATTAACCTATGAAAGACAGTTGTTCATTAGAATAATCAATGACCTCTTCCTTGAAAATCTACAAAGACCCATCACATGTGAGCTCTGGTGCTTAGATACAATTCCTTGCTTAGCCATCACACTGTAAATTAATTGCACACTATGCCCTGCCATTAATTTACTTTTATCCCTTCAGCACATTCTAAATGCCATGTTGGGGATTTTAAACAGCTTCCATAACAAACAAGCATGAGACAGGAAAGTGGTAAATGTGATACTTGCGCGTTTTCTAAATAGTTATTTTGTCATTTCAAGGGACAAGATGAGAAGACAACCAGAATCTCAAGAAAACACGCTCCAAATCACTAATAGTAAAAGAAAGGCAAAATAAAACAACTTTGAGGTTTCCCTTCATGCCTTGCAAATAGGCAAAGATGACAAAAATTGGAAATAGTTAATGTTGGAGGGGCTGCAGGAAGAAAGGTATATTTGTAAGGGTAGAGGTAACTCAGTTAAATGAACCCCCAACCCACTTAAACTATAAGTTTCCAAATTAATCTCATAGACTTTACATTAAGTGGAAAAGTCCTTCAAACCGAAGTGACTACATAGGCATCATGTTTGGACAGGCTGAAAAAACTTGACCATGCCCTAGAGGTTGTCTACAAATTATAAAACTAGTTAGAATTGCATTCACTTCAGAGGTTGGAGCAACTGTGGCATTCCAGCATACCCTTGGGAACAAAGGAACTGTTGCAGAGAAGGAAGGTGGATAGTGAGGAAGGTCTCTGGCTCTACAGGCATTGCAAAGAAGACCTAGGCTGAGGGGAAGTCCTAAGAAAAGGTCATCTCTTTCCCCAGCTTCTCTTGCTGGTACCTGTTTATCCACGCTTTAATATAACCTGGTGTTTTGTTACATAAATGTTTCTAATAAGCTGAATTTTGCCTCAACCACAAAGAGGCCAGTGGTTAACTAAAAACAGATAGAAATGTAAATTTAGGCAAAGAGCCCAACTTCTGACTAAATGTTAGAAATTTTCCTAGGGGCTCAGAGAAATTGTGACTTAATTGATAACTGTAAATAAACTTCCTAAAGCTGAAGAGGAAGGAACTATGTGGACCTTAGAGGTAATCATATAAGAAGCGATACAAGGACACTCTCAAGGTCTCTCTGAAGAACTTTGGAATCAATTGTGAGACTTGGGAGACACTGGCACAGGACGTCCAGCATGGTTTGCTCACATCAAAAGCGGTGCTGTGCTCTATGAGCAAAACAGAACTGCAGTAGCTGAAAAGAAATGTGAGATGCACAAATTTAGAGACATCTCTACTCCAAATGTTCACATGAACTATTTGTGCCCAACCTGTGGTAGAGCCTTCCACACTCATGGTGGTCCAATTGGTCACAGTCAGACGCACTGTACCTTGCCCCCAACATAGTGATGTCATTTTAGTCCTCTTCAAACGAAGGACAATAATTGTCCCCTAGGCTTAAAGTGATCTAATTATTGTAAAAGGGTGTCACAAATTAAGAATCTCACCTAGGATCATTTTTTTTTCTTTGTGACTTTAAATACTTTGTTAAATAATTCTTTTGCTTGGCTTCTTTAAGCAGGATTTCCTGTAATATTGTTTAAATATTATGTTTTAAGGATTATTAATTTTAAACATTTTGATTATATTGCTCTTATTTCTGATCTACGTCTAAGAGAACACTGTTTTCTAGTTGTTATAATCTGTTAGTAACTGTGATTGACACTATTATTACTGTTTATAATTTGCACTATAAGAATTGATCAAATTGGTCAAATTCATTATTGCTCTTTTGCATTTGGCTAATTCTTGGCACTATGGAGCAACAATGTGAGGACTTTAGAATGGTATTTGAAAAATATTGTTGGTTTATGAGGATTGTTATTCATAAAGGATTATTTTATGTAGAACGTTTAATGAAGATGCTGTAAACTTCATGAAGATGAGAGTAAGAGGATTGGGGGGGACTGTAGAAAAGTAGATATGGGAGCAAGGTCAGAAGCATCCACTAAGGAGACACTCAGGGAATTACCAGAGTCATTTAAACATTTAAAAATGCCTCAAAGAATGCCTACAGGGTGCACTTTTGGAAAGTGGTTTCAAGTCTTCCATTTGAGGGGTAGGTGTTATATAACACACTTGAAGCATTATTAATGGAAATGATGTCTCTCCATAGCAAATGAGGTTTGGGTTTGAAACCAGGTTTAGGGGTTCACTTAATCAGAATGTTAATAGAAGGACTTTTTCCTGGTGGAAACACACTTAAATGATGCTGAGGCCAAGGAAGTTTTCCCTACTACTGACTAGATGCTTATGAGAGGCAAACTTCTCCAGATCAAATAGCAATGTGTTTAAAAACTGTACTCATTGTTAAAGAGAGAGAAATAAACCCAATCTAAGAAGATTTTGACAGAAGTTCCTTAATTCCACTGAGAAAGAATCAATATTGGACTGAACTGGGGCATGCAGTGGAACTACGACATTTCTGGTGGGCTTCTGATAATGTTAAGACTGCTCAGTGGAAAACTGAAAAGAGTCCACTTTTGAAAGTTGATGAACAATAAAGAAACAAAACCCTGGAATAACCTATTTAAAATGTAAACAGTATGGGGCAGCTAGGTGGCCCAGTGGATAGAGCCCTGGAGTCAGAACGACCTGAGTTCAAATCTGGCCTCAGACACATAATACTTCCTTAGCTGTGTGACTCTGGGCAAGTCACTTAAGCCCAATTGCCTCAACAAAAAAAAAAATGTAAACAGTAGGCAGCTAGGTGATACTGTAGAGCTCCAGGCCTGGAGTCAGGAAGATCTGAGTTCATATCCTTCCTCAGACATTTACTAGCTGTGTGACCTTGGGCAAGACATTTAACTTCCATTTGGCTCAGTTTCTCCAACTGTTAAATAGGGAATAATAATAGCACCTAGGAATTTGAAATTAATTTAGGGTTAGAAACCCTGGGATCAGGGTTGCTGTGAGGATCAAATGAGATATCTGTAAAATGCTTAGCATAGCGCCTGGTGCATAGTATCTATATAAATGCTAGCTATAATTATTATTGTTAATAATAATAAACTCTAATTATTCTATGACCCCGGTCAAATGGCTGAGTTTAGGGGGGGAAATACAGCAAAAAGGGGAACTACTATCCTGATTCCTATCCCAGGTGGACAGCCACTTGTCCAAACTAGTAGAAAGGTGCCCTTGAGGATACAGACTTGACCATCATAACTCAAGTAGCTACAGGACAATGGGGCTGGCCTGACATAAAAGAGTCTCTGAAGACTGGTATAGTGCTGAAATGAATATGGACCTGGGACAAACAGATGGATTTTCCCTTGGCCTACCTGAACGGGATTCTTGTGCATCGTCTCTTGAGTTTGAAGGATTTTTCCATGCAATGTCTAAAGCCTAGGAAATGGATGGACAAGGCATCTTGTCACTTACTACACATGGGGTTGGAGAGAGTACATCAGTCACCCCACCCTTACACAGGCTGAGAAAATTATGGTATTTGAGTATAACAGAATAGTATCATACAGCAAGAAGTTATAAACATGAAGAATTCCGAGAAACATGGGAAGATGTGTAGAAACTGATATAGTGACATTAGAACAATAAGCACAATGATGAAAATTAAAAGATCATTAAGAATAAGTCAAACTTTGAGTATAGATTATTATTATAATTATTAATAGCTGGCATTTATATACATGTTAAGGTTTGCAAAGCACTTTACATATGTTATCTTATTTGATGCTCATAGCAAGCTTGTGAAGTACTATTATTATCCCCATTTTACAGTTGAGGAAACTGAGGCAGACAGTTGTTAAGTGACTTACTCAGGGTCACATGGTTAAGTGACTGAGGCAGAATTTGAATTTGGGTCTCCCAACCTCCAAGTCCAGCACTCTATCCACTATACTGCCACCTAGTGCAATGGATAGAGAATACTTTTCTTGAAGTCAGCAAGACCCGGATTTGAATCCTGCCTCTGATACGCCCTCACTGTGTGATCTGGGTCAAGTCATTGAAGCTCCTTGGTCCTCAGTTTCCTCAATTGTAAAATGAAAGTGTTGGCCTAGATCATCTTAAAGACCCCTCGCAGCTCTAAATCTGTGATCCTATAATTGAAAAACACAGGAAGTCCCGAAGAGATAATGAAATGCGCTTCCTCCTTCTTCATGGCAGACAACTAGATGATTGGAACAGAATATTGTGTATATGGCTAGATATGGTCACTGTCTTGAATGTTTTTGCTTAATTTTCTTTTTCAAAAGGGAGAGTTAAACTGGTAGAGAGGTGGGGTGTGGTGGAAATTACTGTGATTCAGTGCTGGGTGTGATGGTGCAGGCCTATAATCCCTGCTACTGGGGGCTAGGTGGCACAGCAAATAGAGCACTGGGCAAATCAGTCTTAGTTTTTCCAGGCAACTTTCTAAGATTATAAGCTGGAGACAAGATGCAGATCTTCACGGAGGTGAAGAAGTGGGAGGGAATTACTTACACTGATGGAATCATAAGTAAAAACAAAACAAACAAACAAAAATGCACCAGGTATTCTGCCCCGCACTAAGCATACAAACCAAACCAAACCCCTTCCATTTCATCTTCAGGAAAAAGATTTTGCAGTGGGCATTAGAAGATGGAAGAGATATCAGAGAGAAGAGAAGTAGATCAAAAGGAAGTTTGTTAACAATAGAGTAATATTTCAGAGGTCAAAATGGAAAGGGACATAGAGAACACTTAGGAACTAGAGGAAGCTAGAGCTGAGCAGGACAGAGATGAAAGAAGGAGTCAGTGGAGAAGTAGCAAGTGAAAGGAGTGTTGGAAGGCCAGCAACTCCGAGAATGAGGGTCCATCCACTGAGATAGTCATGGGGACAGCTTCCTTCTTCCCCTAACCTCCATTGTGTGAGTAGCCCACTTTCTCATCCTCTCCTGGGAGGCTTTCCCTCTCATCAGGGCATGAGTTAGTGGAAGGGTCCTGATATGTCTCCTTGGAAGTGCCAGGGCATCAGTCTCTACACAAGAGGGAGAGAGCTCCCTCTCCTCCACCCCACGAGATGCCAACCTCTGAGCCAAAGCCTTCAGCTCTGTCCTACCTACTGCTCTGTATCTCTCTACCTCTTTACCATCAGTCCTTAAATATAAAATATTTTAGAATGATAGCAGAACCTAACAAAATGAAGACTTCTTGTCCCCAATATTGTGATCAATTTCCTTTCTCTTTCCAAATGTCCCAACCTTTCTTTTTTCAGTACTTCCTAACATAACCCAAGTCCCAAAGTCCATCCCTACAGGACTCTCTTCACTGGTGGATATTAATGCCCATATCTGCATGAGGGGTGTGGCAGAGTTGGCAAGAGTGGGAGAGAAGCGAGATCCAGTGTCCTCTGATTCTTCTAACTTCCAGTTTTGAGAGAGAAGATGTGCAGTACCAACCTCTCTTTGGGTCACTGAAGGGAGACAGAGACTCTGGCAAGAGTCTTCTTAAAGATAGAGCCACCCTGAACCATATTGTCTCATCCTCCATTCTCTGCCATGATGTCATTCAACAATTGCTTTGGTAGGTATAGTAGTTACGGCTACCGAAGACACAGAAAAGAAAGATCTTGATTTTTTAGGGCAAAGTCATTGACTACTGTCTTTCAGGTACCTCGTGCACCTCTTGTGTATTATTCCACTGATCCACCACTCTATTTCTTAGCCAGTACCAAGAAGTTTTGATGATTGCTGCTTTATAATACAATTTAAGATCTGATATGGCTAGGCCACTTTCCCTAGCATTTCTTTTCATTAGTTCCCTTGATATTCTGGACCTGTTGTTCTCCCAGATAAATCTTGTTATTATTTTTTCTAGCTCTATAAAATAATTTTTTGGCAGTTTGATTGGTATGGCACTGAATAAGTAAATTAACTTAGGTAGAATTGTCATTTTTATTGTATTAGCTTGGCCTACCCATGAGCAACTGATGTTTTTCCAATTATTTAGATCTGACTTTATTTGTGTGAAAAGTATTTTGTAATTGTGTTCATATAGTTCCTGGGTTTGTTTCGGGAGGTAGACTCCTAAATATTTTATAATGTCTACAGTAACTTTAAATGGAATTTCTCTATCTCTTGCTGTTGGGCTTTGTTAGTAACATACAGAAATACTGATGATTTATGTGGGTTTATTTTATATCCTGCAACTTTGCTAAAGTTGTTTATTATTTCAAGTAATTTTTTACTTGATTATCTAAGTATACCATCATATCATCTGCAAAGAGTGATAGCTTTGTTTCTTCTTTGCCTATTCTAATACCTTCAATTTCTTTTTTTTCTTTTATTACTAAAGTTAATGTTTCTAGTACCATATTGAATAACAGTGGTGATAATGGACATCCTTGTTTTACCCGCGATCTTACTGGAAATTATTCTAGCTTATCTCCATTATATATAATGTTTGTTGATGGTTTTAGGCAGATGCTACTTATCATTTTAAGGAAGACTCCATTTATTCCCATGCTCTCTAGTGTTTTTAATAGGAATGGGTGTTGTATTTTGTCAAAAGCTTTTTCTGTGTCTATTGAGATAATCATGTGGTTTCTGTTAGTTTTGTTGTTGATATGATCAATTATGCTGATAGTTTTCCCAATATTGAACCAGCCCTGCATTCCTGGTATAAAGCCTACCTGGTCATAGTATATTATTCTCATGATAAGTTACTGTAATCTTTTTGCTAATATTTTATTTAAAATTTTTGCATCTATATTCATTAGGGAAATTGGTCTATGATTTTCTTTGTTTTGACTCTTCCTGGTTTAGGTATCAGCATCATATTTGTATCATAAAATAATTTGATAGGACTCTTTCTTCACCTATTTTCCCAAATAGTCTATAGAGTATTGGAATTAATTGTTTTTTAAATGTTTGATAGAATTCACTTGTAAATCCCTCTGGCCCTAGAGATTTTCCCTAGGGAGTTCATTGTTGGCTTGTTCAATTTATTTTTCTGAGATGGGGTTACTTAAGTATTTTACTTCCTCTTCTGTTAATCTAGGCAATTTTTATTTTTGTAAATATTCATCCATTTCACTAAGATTGTCCAATTTCTTGGCATACAGTTGGACAAAATAGTTCCTAATTATTGTTTTAATTTCTTCTTCATTGGTGGTGAATTTACCCTTTTCATTTTTGTTTTTGTTTTATTTTTTTGCTTTTTGGTGAGGTGACAGGGTTAAATGACTTGTCCAGGGTCACACAGCTAGTAAATGCTAAGTGTTAGAGGCTGGATTTGAACTCAGGTCCTCCTGACTCCAAGGCCAGAGCTCTATTCACTGCGCCACCTAGCTGCCCCCCCCTTTTTTCAGGCAATTGGGTTTAAGTGACTTGCCTAGGCCGGATTTGAACTCAGGTCCTCCTGATTTCAGGGCCAGTGCTCTATCCACTGCACCACCTAGCTGCCCCACTATCCTTTTCATTTTTGATACTGGTAATTTGGTTTTCTTCTTTTTTTAAAATTAACCAAAGGTTTATCTATTTTATTAGTTTTTAATAAAACCAACTCTTAGTTCTATGTATTAGTTCAATACTTTTCTTAATTTCAATTTTCTTAATTTCTCCTTTGGTTTTCAGTATTTCTAATTTGTTATTTAATTGCGGGTTTTTAATTTGTTCTTTTTCTAGCTTTTTTAGTTGCATGCCCAATTCATTGATCTCCTCTTTCTCCATTTTATTCATGCAAGCATTTAGAGATATAAAACTTCCCCTAAGAACCACTTTTGCTGCATCACCTAAGTTTTGGTATGTTGTCTCATTATTGTTATTCTCTTGGATGAAGTTATTGATTGTTTCTATGATTTGTTGTTTGACCCACTCATTCTTTAGGATTACATTATTCAGTTTCCAATTAATTTTTATTCTATCTTCCCATGGCCCTTTATTACATATGATTTTTATTGCATCACGATCTGAAAAGGATGCATTTAATATTTCTGCCTTTCTGCATTGGATTGTAAGGTTTTTATGCCCTAGTACATGGTCAATTTTTGTGTAAGTGCCATGCACCACTGAGAAAAAAGTATATTCCTTTCTATTCCCATTACATTTTCTCCAGAGGTCTACCATATCTAACTTTTCTAAAATTCTATTCACCTCCTTAACTTCTTTCTTGTTTATTTTGTGGTTAGATTTATCTACTTCAGAGAGGGGAAGGTTGAGGTCCCCCACTAGTATAGTTTTGCCATCTATTTCTTCCTGTAACTCCCTGAACTTCTCCTCTAAGAATCTGGATGCTGTACCATTTGGTGCATATGTGTTTAGTAATGATATTACTTCATTGTCTATAGTAGCTTTTAGCAGGATGTAGTTTCTTTCCTTATCTCTTTTAATTAGATCTATTTTTGCTTTTGCTTTGTCTGAGATCAGGATTGCTACCCCTGCTTTTTTTTACTTCAGCTGAAGCACAATATATTCTACTCCAGCCTTTTACCTTTATCCTGTGTATATCCCTCTGTTTCAAATGTGTTTCTTGCAAACAACATATTGTAGGATTATGGTTTTTAATCTATTCTGCTATCTGCTTCCGTTTTAGGGGAGAGTTCATCCCATTCACATTCACAGTTATGATTATTATCTGTGTCTTTTGCTCCATCCTAATCCCCCCAACTTGTTTATGCTTTTTTTTCTCCTTTTCTCCCTTTCCCTCATTACTAGAGTTTTATTTTTGATCACTGCCTCTCTCAATCTGCCCTCCCTTCTGTTAGCCCCCCTCCCTTTTCTTTCCCCTTTCCCCTCCTACTGCCTATATGGCAAGTTAGAATTTTTATATCTGAGTGTGCTGTTCCCTCCTTGAATTAAATCCAATGAGAGTAAAGTTCAAACAATGCTAATTTCCTTCCCTTCTTTCCCTCTATTGTAATATGTCTTTGCACCTCTTCATGTGATGTAATTTACCCTGTTCTGCCTCTTTTCTCCTTGACCTGATGATTCTGGAATTTGGCTACAATATTCCTTGGCGTTTTCAATTTGGGATCTCTTTCAGGAGGTGATAGGCAGATTCTTTTGATGACTATTTTACCCTCTGGTTCTAAGGCCTCTGGGCAGTTTTCCTTGAGGATCTCCTGAAAGATGCTGTCCACACACTTTTTTTCATTGTGGCTTTCAGGCAGACCAATAATTCTTAAGTTATCTTTCCTGGATCGATTTTCCAGATTAGTTGTTTTTCCAATGAGGTATTTTACATTTTCTTCTATTTTTTCATTCTTTTGATTTTGTTTGACTGATTCTTGATGTCTCATAGAATTATTAGCTTCTAATTGCCCAATTCTAGTCTTTAATGAATTGCTTTCTTCAGTTAGCTTTTGTACCTCCTTTTCCATTTGACCCTTTTTACTTTTTTAGGGAGTTCTCTTCAGTGAGGTTTTGTGCCTCCATTTTTATTTGGCCAATTCTACTTTTTAAGGAGTTGTTTTCTTCAGGGTACTTTTTTTTTTCCATTTTGTCAACTATATTTTTAAAGGAATTGTTCACTTTTTCTTCTACCTCCCTTACTTGACTTTTAAAATCCTTCTTGAGCTCTTCCAAGAAGGATTTTTGGGCTTGAGACCAGTTCATACTCCCCTCTGTGGTTTCAGATGTGGGTATATTGACAATGTTGTCCTCTTCTGAATTTGTGTTTTGATCTTCCCTGGCACCAAGATACTTCTCTACGGTCATTGTTTTTCTATGTTGCTTCTTCCTCATCTTGTTTGCCCTTTTTGTGGCTTTTACAGATGATCTCTGCTTCTGGGGCACGGGGGGCACTGTCCCCGGCTTCTTGTGCTGGGGGCTAGGGGCCTGGTTACTGGTTTGCTGAGGTGGGGCTTGCCACTGGCTTGCTGGAATGCCTCCCTTCCCATACCGGTCCCCTTCAGCCACAGCAAGAGGGAACTTTACCGTTAAACCCCCTAGCTTCACGAGATAAAATATTGCTGTATCTCATCTTTCTGCTGACTCCACTTTTTCAGGATTTTTCCTGGGGCAATATTCTCTGGGTTTTTCAAGGTCAGTAAGGGAGGGTGAGAGAGACTTACTGCTTACTCTGCCATCTTGACTCCCAGAAATCCAAATAAGTGACTTTTAAACATTCAGTCTGTGGTTTAACAGCTCGAGGAGTCACTCCCAAGGCCTGCTCCTGGTTTGCTGAGGCCGAGGCTGTATCAGCATGCCCTGCAGTCCTGCCACTGCCTGGTCTTTAAAGGCAATCCAATGTTTGTTGAATGAAGTTCATTGAGTTGTTGAAGGAAGATGGGGAGCTGCCACTCCAATTGCATCAGTTCAGGTTCAGTAGATTATATCAATGGTAAATGTAGGTAGGATCAATGGCAGGTGATCCAAGGGACTGATGTTCTGGAAAAGGACCTCAAATTGAGAGTTAAATTGGCCCTCAATCTGGAAAATTATATAGGTAATCTCATTCTGGAGAGAGCGATACCTTTTAAGAAATGGAATCCATTTGTCTTGGGTCACACAGCTTGAGTGAGTTTATGTAGTCCAAAACTGAGTCACGGTCTTGCCAAAATGACCAGATCTGTCAGTTAGCAGGTTCTGGTAACTGTTGGCATACTGCCCAGTATAGTGATTCAAGAAGCTCATCTTTGCCCAATTCATGGGAAAATATCTATCTCTGAGGTTGCAGAGATTGATCAGATATTGCTCAGGGCACAGAAGTAGGAGGAGGAAGGAGGGCCAGCATCAGTTAGGTGGGTTCCCCTGGAGCTATGCTCATAGCTTCTAATTGTCCTCAGTCAGCAAAGGACTACTATAGTCATTCAAAACTTTCCCATCTGCGGTAAGCCATGTTTCCATGTATGAATGGTGTGGTGCTGGCTGCTGGAGAACCTGTTTTCTTGGTGTTAATTGTTAGGCCAAAATTAGCACAAGCAGCAGAGAATGGTTCATATTTTGTTGCATCTTAGCCTCAGAGGTTGCATTAAGTGCATAATCATCTGCAAACAAAAAAACATGCACTGATTCTCTCTCCACTTTAGTTTTGGCTTGTAGCCTTTTCAAGTTAAACAATTGACCAACAGTGTAGTAGCTGACCTTTATGCCAAGAAATTTTGAATACTGTGGATAAATTCACTTACCTTGGCAGTGTAGTTTCCAGGGATCTACACATTGATAAAGAGGTTGATATATAGATTGCCAGGGCTAGCTCAGTGTTTGGGAGGCTCTGAAGGAAAGTGTGGGAGAGAATATTAGACTGACTACCAAACTGAGGGTCTACAGAGCCCCTGTGCTGACTTCATTGTTGTATGCCCGTGAAACCTGAACAGTTTACCAGCACCTTGACAGGAAACCGAATCGCTTCCACTTGAATAGCCTTAGGAAGATTCTGAAGATCACCTGACAAAATAAGGTACCAGACACTGAGGTCCTTTCTCAAGCTAACTGCCAAGCATTCAAACTCTGCTTCAGAGAGCACAACTCCGATGGGCTGGCCACTATGTTCGAATGTCAAACATATATTTGCCTAAAAAGACTATTTTATGGAGAATTCAATGCAAGGAAGGTGCACACATGGTGATCAGAAGAAGCAATACAAAGACACTCTCAAGGTCTCTCTGAAAAACTTTAGAATCGATTGTGTGACATGAGAGATGCTGGCAAAGGACCACCCACCATGGTGTGCCCTCTTCAAAGAAGGTGCTGTGGTCTATAAGCAAAGCAGAATTGCAGTAGCCAAAAGAAATGTGACATGCAGAAATTTAGAGACATGTCCACTCCAAATGTTCACATGGACTGTTTGTGCCTGACCTGTGGTAGAGCCTTCCCAGCTCAGATTGGTCTGATCAGCCAGTCAGACACGCTGTACCTCGACTCCAGTATAATGATGTCATTTTGGTCCTCGTTGAAAACCAAGGACAACAACCAACCAACCACTGTAGTCACCACGGTAGGGCAGAAATGGGGAAATTGAGACCTGTTACGGCCTTTGGTGACTCACAGTAAGACCTCCTGAGTTCACAGACTAGGGTGTGATTTTGATACCATGTTGAATATAAGCAACACCCAGGTATAGTGCTTTAGAGTTTGCAGGGCCCTTTATGTTCTCTCATTTAAGCACCACAGCCACTGTTTGAAGGTTCTAGACAGGTATCTAGAACAGGTACTAGACAGGGTGTCCCAAAGTTCAGGGCACTTTTAAGCTTTAATAGCTTTAAACTGCACTGACTTTGGGAACACTATATAGATCCCCATCTTACAGCTGAGAAAATTGAAGCTCTGAAAGCTTATAAGTGACTTGTTCCAGGTCATGGAACTCATAATAGAGGCAGGATTTGAATCAGGAATTTCGAATCCTAATTTCAAGACCTGCTGCTCTATCCTCTTACAACTGATTTTTAGAAAGTTTGGGGGCAGCTGGATGCTTCAGTGTCTAGAGTACTGGGCCTGGAGTCATGAAGACCTAAGTTCAAATCCAGCCTCAGGCACTTGCCTAGTTGTCTAGTTGTGTCACCCTAGGCAAGTCACATAACCTGTTTGCCTCAGTTTCCTCAAATGCAAAATGAAAATAATAATAGTACCTATTTCACAGGGTTGTCGTGAGCATGAAATGACAGTATAAAGTGTCTAGCATAGTGCCTAGAACATAGTAGGAGCTTTATAAATGTTTGCTATTATTATTAGTTTATATAATAACCTCTTCTCCCTCCCCATCCTCACAGTGATCAAAAATCCTAATAAATAAAAAGTAAAGTGAGTCCTATGCAACATGCTAGCGCCCCATGGAGAATCTACTTTTTTTTTTAAACAAATGACAAATCAAAATATACCTGTTGTGATCCCAAATGACAAATTTGGTTGATGCTAAAGACAACCCAACAAGAAGTTTTTTTTTGTATTGCTGCAAATAGATGCAAAAAGTCAATGAACTGTGCTTGCCTCTTTATGTTTAATAAAAATTATCAATTGTGAAATAAATTTTTTTGGTCCACATCTGTATATATGCATTATGGGCAAAACACATCGAATAGCTTTCCAACCACCAGGAGGCGCATGTGAGCAAAGTAAAAAACCGTCTAGTTCAGTGACAACTCAAGGCTCCCTCTCTAAAGCTGCTAACAGGCTTCCGAGGAGTTCCCGTTCCAGAAGTCTCACGCCCTTTTCTCTTGGCCCAGGTTACTCTTCCAGCAGCCAAGTGAAAAGGAGCCAGCTGCCCTAAGTTACCTCAGCCAAAAAGCAACCAGGCACATGCGGGTTTTCCTGGGCTCGCTCCTTTCTTCTCATATCAGGTTCAGAAACAAAGGGAGTCAGTCACAGGGTGAGGGAGGTTAGGGAAACCCAAACTCCCCAGGAGCAGCTGCTAAGTCTAGCAGCCCAGGAGGAACAGGGAAAAGTCGGAAGTGAAGGAACTGATGGCAGCCAGGGGGCAAAACGACTTCTCCCAAGAAGGGTGAAAGGGGAGGGGAGGAAGAAGAAAGGTGCTTTTAATGCCGCTCTCACACCCCACCCCCAGCTCCTGTCTGATTATCACTCAGGTCTGGATTCACCCTCACCTCTTACTCTAATCACATGCATCGTCCTCCATTTCTAGTCATTATGCTGCTCCAAATTTGTTTGGAGTCCTTGGAGATGCCTTATCCTGACCTCATGTCAGTCAAACGTGGCGTCTCCTCTCTGGTTACCCTCTTGGCTTCTTCCCAGCAATCTGTCCAAAGTCCAGAGCATTACTACCTCAGAGATACTGGGTAGTCTGTCTGCTGTGGCAATGGCTCTTTGTGAAGGATACGTCCCATATTTATAATCATAAAAAACCTCTGTTGCAGCATCACAGAATGTTAGAGCTGAAGGACTTCAGAGAAAACCAAAACGCAGAGAAGGGGAGGGCCCCCTTTAGCTCCAGGCATAGCTTCAATAAGGACATAGAGATTGTAAAATCTCAGAGGGGAGGCAAAGGTGTGGGATCAATGAACTTCTTGCCTGTGCCAACTTCCACCTCCAAATTTCTCACTGGCTTTGACTCTAATCACTCAAGTCAGTGTGTTCCTCATTCTGTCTTCCTTTCCCTTGGTGCAATAGAAAGAACAGTAGATTTGGGATTCAGGAGTCTGAATCTTGGCTCTGCTATGTGTGATTTCACTCCCTCCCCCCCATCCTCATTTGCAAAATGAGGGGATTGGACTAGCTGATCTCCAAAGGACCATCGAGTTCTAAATCCATTATCTTCTGAGATGATTTGCCCAAGATCAAGTAACTTGCTTTGGGATCTTCCACTCCATCAATGGGGTCCAAGATGCTACAATGGGCCAGTGTTAATTAGTGTAAACACTTGACGGTAAGGCTGAGCTGGTTGGTCTTGTGAATATCTAAAAATAAAA
Organism: Vombatus ursinus; assembly: GCF_900497805.2. Classification (NCBI taxonomy): domain Eukaryota; kingdom Metazoa; phylum Chordata; class Mammalia; order Diprotodontia; family Vombatidae; genus Vombatus; species Vombatus ursinus. The sequence goes on along the minus strand of NW_020954557.1, from coordinate 45,837,115 downwards.
GTGGATGTTAGGCCCAAGTGCCAAGGTTTACCTGTTAAACGGGGACTGAACAAACACCTGAGAAGCCAACTAGGATGGGAAATAGCAGAGATCAGAGTCAGGGCACTCAGGGTCTGAGGCAAGATTCAGATGGAAGAAAACACAGGTGTATCAGAGAAAGGTAGGTCAGAGATGGTCAGTGATACTGGAAGAACTGGGGTATTCAGGGGGATATAATGAGGCAGGAGTCAGAGGCAACTGGAAGGCAAGTTGAGTTAAACAGAAGCTTGTTGGGTGTTGACTTTTAAGGGGACAACTGGGATTTTTCTTGGCCATCCTTCAATAGAGATGACCTGGCTCCAGCTAAGCTATAACTTCATGTTTCTCAGCCTAGGAATGCTTCAAGTCCTATATGGAAATGAATGGGTAGGCAGGTCTCTGCTGATGCCCAAATAAATACAAAGGCTTCTGAATTTTTAATGTCTTTATGTTCTTTCAGTTGGAGGTTACATTAAAGGTTATTTCAGTTTAAATCTTACATGAAGTATGAATTCCCACTATGCCATCCCAACACTTCTTCTTGAATATCTCCAGCAACAAGAAACTCACTACCAACACAAAAGATCACTGGGATAATTCTTATTTCTAATGTATGTCACATTCATAAGCAGCACCATCCTCAGGGTTCCTGACAAATACAGGTTTATGAAGCCTTCAATTTGTGCCATTTCCCTAGCACCAGGCCACATACTGTCTTAGAGTACTTCCCAATAGTTTTATTCCCAATGACTTCTTTTCTTTCCTGATCAGTCTTTGCCGAGTACCTACTACATACCCCATGCTAAGCATTGTAAGGCACATAGAAGACAAGTTTCTGCCCCCAAACCCAGTTATATGATCACAGCTTAAAGAGATCTTAGAAGTTATATGGTTCAATCCCTTTCTGTTACAAATGTGGAAACTGAGAACCAGAGAAGTGACTTGGCTTGTCTCCTGCTTTAAGCAGCAGAATGGAATTGGAATCCAGGTGGTTAAGGAAAGAAGACAAGCATACACAAAACTCATAGGAAGTAACAGAAGGCAGTGTGTGGCCTGGTACTAGAGACATGGTACAAATTGGAGCCCTTGTAAACATGCATTTGCCAGGGACCCTGAGAACGGTGCTACTTATGAATGTGACATAGGCTAAGAGTAAGAGGGATCCCAGCACCAATATGCCAAGGGCTATGCCAAATGAAATTAGATACTATCTCTGAATCAATGCTTTCACAATCTGAATGAAGGGCAGAGAAGACATAATTGTGCAGAGTTGGGGAGGTGAAAGCCTGCATAGATACAGAGGAAAGATTAAAATGACAAAAGGTTATACACATCTATTCTGGCTTCCTTTGTGGACCCCATTTAGTCCTATCCATTCTGCATCACACTGTGGAAGAATTTAAGGGTGGGATTGAGTCTGGGAAGGGAAATGTTCCCCTCAGACCTCTGGAAGTTTAAAATAAGGCATAAAGAAAGAAGACCATTTAAGAAGAAATGAAGGGGTGGTCATCCATGTGTTCCAAGAAGTTAAATGATCTCCAAGAAAGTTAAGAGAAAATCAATGATATCTGGTGATCTTTCAGCATCTCAGCATAGGATGGGATCTGTATTACAGACTTGTCTTACTTATTTGTGCTTTTAGAAAGCCTGATATTACTGCAAAGAACTACGGGTAGATCAAACACTGCTCCACTGGAGGACAATGGAAAATTGCTTTCCTAAGAGAAACTTTGTGGTATCTAGGCAAAATAATGAAAAACACCTGCCTAACTTGCTGTAATCAGTTATCTGTTAATGTGTAACTTGGTATCTTAGACTTTCTAAAACCTACTACTTGGTTGCTAAGAATTAGTGAATCTACTAATCTAGTTTAGTTATTTAGTAATTCCACTATTTCTTTGTATATTACCATGCTCTATTTTTCTTTTTAGCCTCTGTTAATCTCCCATCTTTATATACCTTCATTTATTTTGTATACTTTTATTATATTTATTATTTTTTGTTTCTCTAAAAATTATAAAAAGTTCATTTAGCCTTGGATAGTTTGTGGGGGAGGGAAGAGGGCAACTTCACAGGATTCAGAGTTATGTGTCAGTATGAAATTTTCATCCCTTACAACTGTAAGAAATCAAATCAAGGACCATACCTTGATTCAGCCCCTAAAGCAGAGTACTGAATCAGCTCTTTGACAATGGAGACACTTGAGCTAACCTGGTCCAAACCATACCACAAGAAGAATCCATTCCCTCTTCTCCATGACTAAAAAGCACACATCCAGTCTCTACTTGAAGACCTCTACTAGGGAGGATCACTTACCTTTTGAGGCATCCATTCTAATTCTGGACAACTCTAATTGTTAGGAATATTTTCTTTAACTTGAGTTTACATCTGTCTCTCAGCAACACTGATTCCCTTCCTTCTAGCTCTCTTCTCTGGGCACAAACAGAGCCAATCTAATCTGTCTTCCACATCACAACTTTTTGAATGCCAGAAGACAGCTATCCCATGGTCCTCTGTGATCCCTTTTTCATCATTTAGTCCTGAAGTGTCAGACTTTGGCCACAGAGCTCGAGAGCAGCCAAACGAGATCAAAATGTAATTCTTTTGTTTAAAATAATGAAAAATACAAAATACATGTTAACTTGGTGGTTTTCTAAGTCAATACGCAGCCTGTATGGTCTGTTTTTATTTCAGTTTGTCACCACTGATCTGGTTCACACTCCTCCTCCTTGAGGTACAGAAAGAAATGACTTGCCCAAGGTCACACAGGTAGTATGTGGCAGAGCCGGGTTTTAACCTCAGATTCCATGACTCCAGATTCAGTGGTCATTCCAAAACACCTTGCTGTTTTTCATCTTGTCACAAATGTGGTTATCTTTTGGATAGAGTGCTGGGCTTGAAGTAAGGAAGCCCTTAGTTCAAATCCTGCCTCAAACATTACCTGCATGATGTTGAGCAAGCACATCTCTGTGCCTCAGTTTCCTCAAATGTAAAATGAGGGAGTTGGACTTGGTTTCCTCTAAGGTCCTTCCAGCTCTAAATCTCTGACATCAGTAATCTTGTGCCTAGTATGTAAGCCATGCCTGGTGCTAAGAATTCATCTCTTGGAAATTCTGGCAAGTTTAACTTCTCCTGCAGTACTTCATTAAACTATTCATCAGAATGTTCTTTAATGGCTGGACATAAGAGTTACAATATCCTAACTGTATATAACATATATATAATCCCAATATATATGAATATATACATATATCTGTATGTGTACATATACACAAATTCATGCATACATCACTTTGCAAACTTTAAAGTGCTATATAAATATTAGCTATTATTATATTAAAATGGTAAAGTCTTCAAATCCCTGTCAATTATCGTCTTTGGCAAATGCTAACATTTCCAAACCTGAGTATGTTAGAGCAGCTTTAACATACATCCAAACTTAAGGTCCCTTCCAGCTCTAAATCCGTAATCTTATGATTTGTGAAAAAGGTATGCCTGAATTACTGACCCTAGTTCAAGTAGGATACAAAGAGATGAGCCTGGGATGTCTAGTGACAAAAGGATGAGGGATCATTTTGAAGCCTGTCTTGCATCTTGAGCTGCTCATTGTTTAGGATCATGGGTAAAGAATATCTGATCCTCTCATTTCGATCTCAAAAAGGGATAGCTTTAACTTACCCTGTCTATATGCCCAGATCTCAACAAGCAGTAGCTTTAACTTTAGTCTCACCCAAGCAGTCACCAATGGCATATTACTCAAACACACTCTAAGTAAGGAATGAAGCATGGCAAGATGTTTGTCATTGGGAATTTTGTGATATATTGAGCACAGTGCTAAATATATATTGCCAAAGGTCCTCAAACACAGTCCTATCACTGAAAATGACTTGTGTGCTTATCTACGTAAAATTTTGAATCTCAAATGCACAGAGCATTCTTCATATTAGAAAAAAAAGCATTTCTTGAAGTTAGCATTATTCACCTGCAATCTTGGTTTTCCTTGGGCATCACATATGTCTGATTGCGTTGAATTTAGAGGACTTCCTGATCATTTAGATTAGGGGGTTGTGTGGCCTCTGAAACTTCTAGTGAGTTGTCAAAGAATTCTAGGCTCTTTCCCTTTGTGAACCATTGTTCCACTGAACTACTTTTTTTTTTGGAGGGGAGTGGGGAGTGGGGATGGAAGGGACACTTCATTTTTGGAAAATAACTAGAATCACCAAGGAGACAGAATGCTCATAATAGGTGGGACACTCACCTGAGACTTAGAAAGGTGAATACATCTCCCTGGGCTGGCAAGTCTTGCTGAGTGCTATTGGTCATGCTCTTTGACTGGATTGTTAACAAGTTCATTAAGCTCAAGCCCTATCTGAAGCATGAATCCCTTCTACAAAATTCTTGGTAGGTAGGCTGTATCAAATGAGGCACAGGGAGATAGTGTTCAAGTTTGTGAGTCACTTGGTCTTGCCTGGGGGGGAAAGTTCCTATCTCTTCAAAGTTTTAAGGAAATCAATTTTGGTGAGCTCCCATAGTAACCCAAATGAACTTTTCAGAAGTCATTTTGGGCTATGGTCCCAAAGCTCCATTGTTCCTCTGAGGTGAAAGAACTATTTGCTTACGACAATTCAGCTTTGAGATCACCTTTGGAAAACTAAGACTTTTTCAACCAAACTACACCTGCCTTTTGTGTTAACCAAGACAGGTAACATCCTGATGCCATCCTGATATTCACAAACTTCCAATACAACCTGAGAGAAACGACAGATTAGATTTGAAATATTAATTTCTAAAGCATACCTACCATTAAAATCAAGTCCTAGTTCTTGATCCAGCATAGAAGTTCTCAGACCTTTTCATGTCATGGACCCCTTTGACAGTATGGTAAAGCCTATATCCACCCTTCAGATTGATGTTTTAAAATTCATGATGGAATTCACAGGAAAAAGTGATAATACAAAGGAAACTCAGGGAAGTATGTCAGAACTGCCAACAATGAAATTGCTCATACTGTCAGGGTTCAAAAGGCTGGGACACTACTAATCATTTCTCTGAAGAATGAATAGTTTCTAGAATATTTTCCCCCAAATTGTAAGGGCATTAATTTATCCCACCTCCCCTTTTCCTTTTTGATTAACCTCTTCTTCCTCAGGTTAACCTGGGATCAAGTACCATAAAACTACTTCTTAAAAGAATCTGAACTATATTGGTAAGCAAAAACAGGTAAAAAGAGGCATAAAAGTAGGTGAAAGAATATAAATCTACTTTAATCTTCAGGTTGTAAGGTCATTTATATAAGCTAGTCACAAACTTTCCAGTACTTTAAATAGGTAAAGATTTCTAGAGGGAGAAAAACTGTGCTTTAATCTTAACTAAATGTTGCCATTTTAATAAAACTTTCTTTGACCTAACTATGGCTTTTCTTATGTAAGATTCAGACTTCAAACGTCATGCATTCATTTACCCAAGTATTTGCAAACTTTTAATTGGATACTTCAGATAATTGTTGTGGAAAAAGAAAAAAGGGAGTGAGATTGATATTCATATATAGCATGTACATATATGTGTATGTGTGTGTCTAAATCTAGTTTTAAAAAAAAAATTCATAGTATAGATTTAGAAGCCATCTAGTTCAGCCCCCTAATTTTACAGTAAGGCCACACAGGTAGTGAACATCAGAGGGGGGATGTCAACAGAGTTCCTCTGACTTTAGAGCCAATGTTCCTTTCACTCCACCGTGATGGCTGCATAATTATGTGAAACAAAGGTAAAGTAGTCAAAAACATGCTGGAAATGCTAGAAAGTTAACTAAAACAAATTCTTAAATCCCCAAATTACAACAATAGACACCATCTCCCTGAAATATGACAGTGAGAACTCTTACGGTTCAATAAGAAACAGATGTTGGAAATAATACATTGATTTTTTCCTTATCTGAAGTAGGCTATTCTGATGTTTGACATTTGGTACAGTAAAAAAGCAAATCATTCAGTCGAAAATAGATACAATTGAACAAGTTTTCTGGGATCTTTCCACCACTAAAGTTCTATATCAAAATTTGGTTGTCAGGTGCTTATCTCAGGAAAAATGTTTGCAAAATCAATTTTTAAGGCAGAGGAAAAGATGCGTAAGACAAAAGAACACCACAATTAAATTATGGCTATAGACTATCAATATTAAGTGTACTGTACTGTGTTTGTATTGCCACTAAAACAGAGTTAACAATAACATCTGATCTCTACCAACATGAATACATGTAATATGTAATGAGTTATAAAGAGAAAACAATCCTCTCTTTACATGTTCTATTGGAGTGCTCAGTCATTTTGACTTTCTCTAATGAAGTTTTTCCAGAAGGAAATACTCGTTTATGTTTTGTATGCCATTCAAAACGAAGTGATTTGAGTGGTAGGGAAAATGGGCTATTTTGTTTTTTAAAGCATCAAGTGATTTTTTTTTCTATTCATAATTAATGTGATTTCTCTAACCTCTCCCTTCTCTTTCGAATCAGGCTTGATTTAAAAATTTTTTTCTTAAAATTATATGCCAAAGAATTATGAGTAGATTAGGCTGCATATTTCAACCTCAATTGCAGTTATAAAAAAAGAGGTTTGGCAGAAAGAGGCTTACACTTCTAAGTGACATATAAGCTTACGAGGAATGTCTGAATTCTTAGGGCACAGTCCAAGTGATCTCATTAGAGAAATGTATCAAAAGGCAAGAAATGATTTATTCTCTAGCAAAAAAAAAAATCCTCCCCTTCTCCCCCTCCCCACCCATGATGGCAAGAAAGATTTTAAAACAAGGGAAAGTGAAGACAAGAGAATGAACTGAATTTCTGCCATAAAGGGAGATTCCTGAAATTCTTTTAATGAAAGATGTTAATTCCTGATCTGAAGGTTAAGATTAAACTATTTAGTCAATTCCCTAAAATCAGATAATTTATTTCATCCCTACTCTGGCTTGAGCTATTAGAAGAATCCACTTCGATAGAAGCCTTTAATACATGAGGAAAGACTTCCGTTATTCTAGAATATCTTTGTGCGGTTCTACTGGACAAGAAAATGAAATAGATGATCAATAAGATTCCCACCTGTTCAGAGGCATAGGGAGAGACTTAGTCCTTATGGCCTGTCATATTATGTTGACCTTTATCTATGAATTTATAAGGAGATCAATAACTTCTTAGTCTCATCCAAAAAATATTTAGATGGTAGATTAGTAACAAATTTAAACATATATAGGATTAAGTGAAAAAAATAAGCAATCTATAACAAGTCAAATAAGAATAATTGTACTTCTAAAGAAACAAATCATGGAATAGTCTTCTAAGTATATGTGTTCATAAAGCTTGTGGTGGCTTGATGATAGATTTAGACAACACATGAACATGGCATAGCTTGGCTTTTCACTTCTTCACTACATCAGGGCTATTATAAGTTATTCAAATTATAGTTAAGCTTTTGTAATTGAAAATAAACCATTAACCTAATGTCAATGATAAAAGGTAGATAAAAAAAAAGACGTGTTTTCATTAAAATGGGGAGGTATGTATTTTCTATGGTGTCATAAAGGGGAAATTTTGTGCCTCTAAAATAAAAGCATGTCATCTGTTAAAGAATATAATTTGCAATGTGCCTATGACATGTGAAACATAGAAAATTTTGGTAACCTGGAAAGAAAATTAAGAGAAGAAAAATTGAATCTGCTACAGTTGGGTTTACAAGTGTGAATGAATGAATAAATGAAAAACCTTTTAGTGTTTAGTAAATGCAAAGCACTATGCAACATGCTCAGGATACAAACAGAGAAGATAGTCACTGCTTCCAAGGAGTTCACATTCTAATAAGGGCAGGCAACACATAGGACGTTTTTCTGGTTTGTTTGTTTTTGTGAGGCAACTGGGGTTAAGTGACTTGCCCAGAGTCACACAGCTAGTGTCAAATATCTGAGGCTGAATTTGAACTCAGGTCCTCCTGACTCCACTGCCAGTGCTCTGCACCACCTAGCTGCCCTATATAGGAGGTTTTAACTACAATTCACATGGAAAGGCTCTGTGATCCTTAGGGTACAAGGGCAAAGCAGATGGTAATCCATTTTCTTTAATGTGATGATGTTTTGATAAAATCATATCCCTTTCTGATGTCAAGCCATTTGACAATACTAAAGACTCTGGTGCTGAGAGCTTTTTTTCTTGGTCTTCAGTAACTGGAGCTACAGAAGACAAGAGTTGCAGCACCCACCTATGGAGGCAGTTGCCAAGTCTCAGATCTGTAAACACTGATTCTGTGTTGGGACTGGGCTAGAAGCAGGGCTAGAGGTCTGAGAGGTGTTGTTATTCTCAGGGCTCTTGGGCTGAATTCATGGTGGTTGGGGAGCTAGTGGTGTGACTCACCTGGTACATGCCACCGTGTCTCTCTCTGGGCCTGCATGCCCAATGGGTGGCAGTTGATCAACAGCTGAAGTTGGGCTGGAGCTAGCAGCTTCAGGGGACAAATGTCCCCTGAAAGGGGAACGGCTCTTTAAGAAGAAAAAAAAAATCCCTTAATTGCCTCTGGGAAAAAGCCTGACTCAGTGGACCTTAAAAAGGGAGTCTCAGTCTCTTTATCTTCTCTTGCAGAGGAAGTCAGAATAACAAGATATGCTTAGCTGATAATAATTTGAAAGAAGTTGTAGGGTTCGAGTAAATTTTGTTTTGTGGCAGATTGCCATAAATTGATCAAGCTATTTATAGAGAGTAATTTCAGACAACAATGTTTATTAAAGATTTCTGCAATCCTTTGTCCTGAAAAACAACAAGTCTTTTAAAATATTAGTTAACTGGTGAACACAATGGCTAGAATGCTCCAACAAATTGACCAGGGATTTACATTAACTTAAAGAAAACAATGGTAGCATTTTTCTTTGCATGAAAAACACATGATGAAAGCACAGTTTTGCCTTTTTTTCACTGAGCAAGTTGTCAAAGGGCTTTTGTTGATAGTTCCTACTAATATAAATGCTGGTAATGCTGGTGACAAATAATTGCCTTGTCACAAACTACTAGTATTTCCAAGCAATAGCATAGCTATAAGAAAATAGTGGCAAAGAAATACGTGTGCGAGTGTGTGTGTGGTCTGGCCCTATGGGTTTCATGAAATCTTTTTTGACCATTCTCTACAAAACATCAATGTACACCATGTACACCAAAGGTTTGCAGATGAAACATAAACCGGAACAGCTACTAAAACTGTAAATGTTTTTCATGGAAGAGGAATGGAGCAAAAGAATATATCATCAACAAGATTTATTAAGTTATGTACTATGTGCTAGAAACTATGCTCCTGCCAGGGATACAGATATAAAATCGAGACAATCCCTTCTCAAGTTTCCTTTCTGCCTGGGGGGATACATGTTTGTAGACAAATAAATACAGCATATGTACAAAACAAAGTAATGAGGATGGGTACTAACAATTGGGAAAAACTTGAAGGGAAGTGGCATTTGAATTAATTATAGGAGAATTAAAAAAAAATCACTTGAGAACCAATCATTAACTGTTAAGAGAATCACTTTTGGCCCTTAGGTGGCTCTCCCTCCTTCCTCAAGTTTAGTCTTCCTCTCTACCCCAACTTTTGTTGTTCAGACATTCAGTTGTGTCTGACTCTCTGTGAACTTATAACCATAGCATGCCAATACTGTCCATGAGGTCTTCTCAGCAGATACTGGAATGGCTTGCCATTTCCTTCTCTAGTGGATTAAGGTAAACAGGTTAAGTGACTCGTCCAGGGTTACACAGTAAATGTCTGTGGTGGGATTTGAACTCAGGTCTTCTTGATGCCTGGGCAGTGTTGGAAATGGGGCTCAGACACTCCTTGGTAGAGTTAGGCAGATAACAAGCGAGTTGTTGCAGCCCACTGCTTCCCTAGTTGCAAACTGCCAGAGTTCTGTTCTCCTTTAAGAAATGAAACTGAACCAAAGTGAATGAAGGAAGCATTTATTTACGGTTCTTGCAAGAAGCGAGTATATGGTACCTCAGAGGGACACACACTACAGGAGCGAGAGCAAAACTTATATCCTTATGCCCGGTGGCAAGCCCCTCCTAGCTGACTTCCATTGGTAGAAATCAGCATAGGTCACAGACTTCCCAAAATGCCTACCACATGTCTTCCTTGATGTTCCCCCTTCTTCCATCATAGGACCCAAAAATGGTGTCTTAACCAGCCTGGCGGTGGAGAAACTAGCATTCATGAGCCCATTATGCATGTACACTCTAAGTAAAGCTTAACCTTTGTCCTACTTCCAACCTCTTTAACCAAACAACCAGTTTCATCCACTTTTAGCCAGTTCTAGAACGTCTGACCTAGAGCTACCTTTTCTCTCAGTTTCCTTATATGGAAATATAATAGTTTCTTGCCTCTCACAGCAGCTAGGTGGCACAGCAGACGGGGTACTGGGCCTGGAGTCATGAAGACTCATCTTCCTGAGTTCAAACCAGACCTCAAACACTTGCTGGCTGTGTAACCCTGGGCAAGTCACTTCACTGTTTGGCCTCAGTTTCCTCATCTGTAAAATGAGCTGGAGTTGGGATCATGAAGAGTTGGACACGACTAAAACAACAAAATCTTTCCCCAAACCCTCCAGTATTAACTGTCGCTATTTTTTGTCATTTTTCCAATTTGCAGGGTATGAGATGAAATCTCAGGGTTATTTTGATTTACATTTCTCTTATTATTAGTGATTTGGAACATTCTTTCACGTGGTTGTGAATACTTGGCAATTCTTTTGAGAACTATTTGTTCATCTTTTAACCATTTATCTATTGGGGAATGGCTATTGGTCTTAAATGTTTATTTTTTATATGTTTTGGATACCAAGGTCTTATCAGAGAAATCTGACACAGACTTTTTTCCTCATTAGACTATTTTCCTTCTTAAGCTATATATATTAATTTTGTCTGTGCAGAAGCTTTTCAGTCAAATGATAAATATTACATGCCCACTATGTGACAGACAAGACACCTTTAAGTTTACTAAGACAAATACATACAAAGCAAACTATATACACAATGAGAAATAATTAAGAGGGAAGCTACAGGAATTGAGAGGGGTTGGAGAAGGTATTATGTGGAAGGTGAGGCTTAGTTGAGACTTAAAAGAAGCCAGGAAGCTCAATAGTCAGTGAAAGAGGGAAAACATCCCAGACATGGGAATCCAGCCAGAGAAAATGCCCAGAGTCAAGAAATGGAGTGTAGTTATCCATTTGAACCTATTCTAATTACCTGTGTCTTGTTTGGCTTTTTGGCTAAGAATATATATCCTACCTGTAAACTGTGAGAAATATATGATCTTTAGTATTAAGGTTGTGTATCCATTTAGAACATGGAGTTTTATTTTCTCTTTACTGATCTTTATACCTCTTATTCAATTCTCTTGTCTTATTGCTGTTGCATTTCCAGAACTATATAGGACAGTAGTGAGGAAGTAGGTATTTTTGCTTCATTCTCAGATTTACTGGAAAAAGTTCCAGTGTATCCCCATTGCACACAATGCTTGCTTTTGGTTTTAGATGGATGGTTTTTGTGATATTAAAAAAAAAGGTCCCTCCACATCTGTACTTGGTAGGATTTATTTTGTCAAAAACTTTTTCATCTATTGAGGTGATCATGTAGTTTTGGAAGCTTTCATCTTCAACGTGCTTATATAACTTTCTTAATGTGGAACCATCTTTGTATCCCTGGTATAAGTCCCCTTTGGTCATAACAAATGAATCCCTGTTTGACAGGATTTGTTTGTTTTGTTTAAGATTTTTACATCAATGTTCATTAATGACATTGGCCTTTTAATTTGTTTTATCCTTCCCTGATTAAGGTATTAAGATACATATTTATCTCATCAAAGATTCTAGTAGCGTGTTTTCTTTCTCAATTTTTGAGAATTGAGAATAATTTGTTAACTATGAGTACTGTTCTTTAAAAGCTTGATAAGGATTATCCTGTGAATCCATGAGGACCAGAAGCTTTTTTTTTTTCCTTTTGGTAGTTCTTTTATCTCCAGATCTACTTCCTCTTCTGAGATTGGATGACTTAAGGTCTAAATCTGGTCTTTTGACAGTTTGAGTATTTTACATTTTTGAAGGTATTTCTCCATTTTGTGTTCTTAGTTTTGTTAGCCTGTACCTGCATAATATGGCCCAATTATTCTTTTTATTTCTTCTGATTTTACCTTTCTTATTTGCTACATTACTGATTTTATGCTTCCTTCTTTTTAATCAGATTAGTGAAGAATTTGTCAATTTTATTTCTTCTCAAAGAATCAGTTTTTACTATTACTTATCTGTATGGATTTCTTTTGGTTTCTTATTTTCCTGCTAACTTTTTAATATCTCCTCTTCTGTGTTTATATATTTGTATGTTGGCTTTCTAATTTTTAAAAATCCATGTTCAGCTCATTAATCCTCTTTTTCTATTTTATTATGTTTGTAAGGACAGGATTTTTCCTGAGGACTGCTTTAGCAGCATCCCATAAATTTTGGTATATTGTTTTATCATTTTCATAATTATTAGTTTTCTGATTTTTTAAACTCATTATTTAGGATTTCATTAAGTCTTCATTTGGGTCCTTATCTCTTGATTGTGGCCCCCCAATTTTTACTTACCAGTATTATGGTTGGTAAATGACATGGGCAATACCCTTATGCCATAGTATGTGGTCAACTTTGGTGAAAGTTCCATGTGGTGCAGAGAAATATGCATATTCTTTTGTTGTCCCATTTAGAAGATGCCATAAGTCTTCTAACTCATTTCTCCAGCAATTTGTTCAGTTATATATTTTCCCTTTTATCTTTGTTACATTTATCCAAAACAGAGAGGAATATTGAAGTCTCTTGCACTATCATATTATTGTCTATGTCTTCTTGTAGCTCAGGTATTTCCTTTTTGAATTTGGATGCTAAGGGATTTGGAGTGTAAAAGTCTATTGCTGATAGTTGATTTGTTTGTGGTTCCTTTCAGTCCAATATAGCTTCCTTGTTTGTCCCTTTTTATTTTTGAATGTTTTTGCTTTGACAGCATGGTTGCAACTTTTTTTTGGATTCACTTTATCCATAGTAGATATTTATCCATCCCTTCAATTTTTGTATATGTCTGTTTTTTAAATGTTTCGTGTAAGCAACAGATTGTAGGGGTTTTGTTTTCTTATCCAGTCTGTCACTTTTTTTGCTTGTTTAATCCATTCACATTTAAAGTTATGAGTCAGGTTTATATTTTCCTTTAACTGTCTCTAATATTGGTCTTTTAAAATGATCCCCCCCTTCTGTTGTAAATACTATATTATGTTTCTTCAGTTACTTTAGTCGTCTTCTTTTTTAATATGGCATTCTTCCAATGACTCTCTTCTCTTAGACTCAACCCCCTCCTCTCATTTGCTATGCCTTTCCTTTTGGGTTTTGCTTATTAGTTCCTTTTTTGCTTTTATCTGTTATATAATTGTGCCACTCCTCTCTCCCTTTTCCTCTTAGTCAAGTAAATTCTCCATTCCTTTTACCCTTCAACTGGTCCTGTGCATTAGTTTTTTAAACTGATTTTTTTTAGCACCCTTTCAAGAAAGGAATTCTCAATTCTCATTCTCTTCATTATCCACATCTGTCTACTCTAGATTTTCATTCTCTGATTTACGCCCCCTTCATGGTCTCATTTCTCTGAATTCCTTATGTAATGAAAGCTTCCAGGTTATGCATCCCAGGTTCTTCTCTCTAGGTAGTTTCTGCCACTGCCTTATAGAGCTTGCCCCATGAATTCCCCTGTTCTACTGTGCCTCAAACCAGAACAATGCTAATTACTGCAGGTGTCAAGGAGGACATTGCCCCATGTGGCCAACTCTACATTGCCCCAGCGCAAGACCCCTCCTCTCGCATGTCCCTGATCACACAGCCCACCACCGATCTATACCTTTCCCTGGTTAATACCCTCCTTCCCAATTTGTCTCAAAATCTGGGTCCATGCTTTCCCACTCCCTCAGGTGTCTGTTGCTCTCAGGGGTTCCCAGTGCCCTCCCTGCCAACGTAGGACAAGTAGACTTTCCAAGCACCAAATCCTCTAGGTCACAGCCAACATAAGGTCCCCAACTCCCCTCACAAACCACTTTTCTTCAACCACAGGAATATTCATAAGTGGAAACCCCTCCCACCATCTAAGTGAGGCCCCCATCCTTTCCATCTTCTTTTAAATTGTTGCCCTCTGCTCACTGACTCACTCCGCAGGCTCTTCTTTTTCTGTGACCTCACAAATCACTTTTTCCTCAGTTAGCTCTTCACTTAACCCTAGCACATCACACATTCCTTTCTATCCTCTTGTACATCTCCCTTTCATGTGCTCTCTTCATGTTGTAATGTAATTCCTTCCCCCCGCTCCAAAAAAAAAAAAAAAGATTTGATTTACAAAAAAAAGATTTGATTTACCTGTAGACAGGGTATATAGCCAGATTATGTCCATAATGCCCCTGCCCATGTCTTCACTGTTACTTTTATCAGATTTCTGCCTTCATCTGTTTCCTTGGGTACATTTAGAAAGAAGTCTCTTACTAGTCTCTCAATGCTGTCCTTGCTGCATTTATTCACTTCTCCTGTATTTTTGTTTGGGGTGTTTGAGAGACAATCTGTTCAGCTCTGGTTTTCCTCCTAAAAATGTTTCAAACACCTCTATTACTGAATATCTTTTTTCATGTACAGACATATCTTGGAAATAGCGAGGGTTCAATTCCAGACCACCACAATAAAGCAAGTCACATGAATTTTTTGGTTTCCCAATACATATAAAAGTTATGCTTATAACTATACTGTAATCTATTAAGAGTGCAATGATATTAGGTAAAAAACAAAATGTACATATTTTTAAAATGCTTTATTGCTAAAACATGCTAACCTTCATCTAAATCTGACCCTTCTGTGAGTTGTGATCTTTTTTGCTGGTGGAGGGTCTTGCTTTGATGTCGATGGTTGCTGAGTGACTGGGGTGGTGTTTACTGAAGGTTAGGGATAGCTGTGGCAATTTCTTAAAATAAGACAAGAATGAAGTTTGCCACATTGATAACTCTTCCCTTTACTTGAACACTTAGAAGCCACTGTAGGATTATTAAGTGGCCTAATTTCAGTATTGTATCTCAAGAAATAGGTGGGCTCAAAGAGAGGGAAAGAGGGAAATGGCTGGTCAGTGGAGCAGTGAGAACACACACAACATTTAAATTTGCTGTTTTATATGGGTGCAGTTCATGGCACCCCAAAACAATCACAATAGTAACATCACATTTCACCGTAAGATATAATAATGAAAAAGTCTGAAATATTGAATTACCAAAATGTGACAGAGAGACATGATGTAAGCACATGCTGTTGAAAAAATGGGACCAATAAAACTTGATGCAGGGTTGCCACAAAACTTCAATTTGTTAAAAAAAAAAATCTGCAAAGCATAATAAAACAGAACACAATAAAAGTGTGCCTGTAAACTTGAACTCAGATTTGGAGAGGTCACCCTGGGCTGCATCTTGAGCTCCACTGTTCTTTAGAATGCATTATTCCATTCCTTCTTATGTTTTCTAGTGGGTGCAGAAGTCTTGTGTTATTTGAATCTCCTTTCCAGTCTCTTGGAGAAGTTGTTTCTGAAGTGAGTTGTTAAATTTAACTACTATGTATCTTGGTGTTTTCAGCCTTCGGTTTTTTTTTTTTTCCTGTAGGCAATCTGTGAATTCTTTCAAACATTTTCTGTGTTCACAAGTTCTAAGCAGCTCTATTCTATTATTTCCTGCACCGTGGTGTTAAGATTTCTTTGTTCTGTCATGTTCTCCTGGGGAGACTTAGGATCCTTAGGTTGTCTTTATGCATCTTGCCTTTGAGATAACAATGTCCTGCTTGCAGAGCAAGTATATTTTCTTTTAATGTTATTTTTTGCTTCTCTTATTCTAGATTCTTCAGTTTTGTGTATTTGTAGTCCCAATCTATTATCACTTTTGTTTCTTTAGTGAGGCTTTCCATTACAAACTTCAGTTTTTCTATTTTATGCATTATTTTTGCTACGTAATAAGTTCTATCAAAATTCTCATTTCTCTTTTGAACCACTCAGGAACAGCATGCTGTGATTATATGTTCTTCTCAAATGCTACAGGGTTCTCTGTCTCATCAAGAGTTGGATGATTCTCTTTTGTTTTGTAGTATTTATTCATAGATGCCTAAACTCATTTACTGGATCTGGAAACCACATTTCCTTCTGTTGTTACTATGTTTCCTGTTGATTTATTCAGTTATGTTTAAGGTCTTTGAGTTTTCCTCTTCCTGAAATCTCTGGTAATTTCAGTCCTTCTCTCCGTCCTTGTTTTCCCCTATCACTTTCTGACTACCTCCCCATCTGACTACAGTTTTCGTGGGGGGCAGATCTCAAAGTGTCTCAGTTTCTGCTTCCACCCTGAGTAATGCAGTTTACCAGTCTGGGTCTCGGCCCTACGTGACTTTGGGTAGAAATGGCCCCAGCTGGCTATGTCCTTACCCTTGAGCTTAGTGGAATAGTGCAGTGTGCCACTCCCCTGCCTTGCTACACAAAGTGTCCAGTCCCGTTCTTCTCTTCCTGAGTTCTTTGATCTGGCAGTGACAGTTCAGAGCTTTGTAGCACTGATCTATAGGGTTCTCTGCTCCAGAAGAGTTGTGACTGGCTAGCTGGCGTGGTCAAGCCAAATTTCCACAGCCTGCAGCTAGGATCTCCATGGCACTAGAAAGGAGGAGACGGGGCAAGTGAATTTGGTTGTTAAGTCTTTTATCTTTGGGTCTGCTAGTGTAGCCTTGCAGATAGTATGGCATGGGAAGTAGGGAAAGGTCCGTGAGTTATCATCAGTTTATGGGTTTTTGGATTCTGGGTTTCCATGACCATGGACACAGCTGAAATTGCTTTTTGTCTTTGGTGCTTAATTTCTGTTTTGGAAAGGTCTGAGAGGTCAAGGGGATCAGAGAAAATGTTTAGTTCTCCATCTTGTTGCTCACTTCAATAGCCTCGTTTCCCCATTCTCTAATACATCCTCTACTCACCAGTCAAACTGATATTTCTAATGCATAGGTCTGACCACATTACTCCCCATGCTCAAAAATGCTCTATAAATTCCCTATTGCCTTGAGGATCAAATACAAACTCTTCTGGCATTTAAAGCCCTTTATGACTGACCACAATCTACCAATGTACTTTCTGGCTTTTTATACATGACTCTTCATTCATTCTACAATCCAATCAAAATGGCACCTTTGCTTTTACATAGGCTATTCCCCTGTGCTGGGCATGAACTTACCTCCTCATCTCCACCTCTCAGAATCTCTAGGTCCCTCCAATGCTCAAATGCCACTGCCTACAAACAACTAACCTTCTAGTGCCACATACTGGGGACAAAAATGAAAATCCATGACCTGAAATTTATATTCAATTGGGGAAGCAGCATATAAATAAATAAGCATATAAAGAAAGGTTAAAAAAACAAATACAAGGCCATGTTGTGAAAGAAGGCTCTAGTACCTGGGGTATCAGGAAAGATCTTGAACTGAATCCTGAAGGAAGCAAGTGATTCTAAATGGTGGAGTTAAGGGAGTGTATGGAAACCAGTGCCAAGGCATGCAAATGGCAGATGGAATGTCTTCTGTGAAGAACAAGACAACTGGTATGGCTGGACTATAGCACCCCAGAAGGGTAGTAATGTATAAAAGCTGAAAGGAAGGCTGAGGATGAGTCATGAAGGGCTTTAATGGCAAAGAGAGGGTTTTATATTTGATCCTACAAACAACAGGAAATCATTAGAACTTACTGAGTAGGAAGTGCCATGGTGAGACATGTACTTAAGCCTTTCATTTCTTTCTTAATATGTTAAATAGCAGTGAAGAAAGGCAGAAACATTGCTTCACTCCTGTATTTATTGAAAGAGCTTTATTTCCCTATTGCATATAATGCTAGCCTTTGGTTTTAGATTTTTTTTTGTCATAAAAAAAAGCACTTCTATGCCTTATATTTTGTAGGATTTTTTGTTTGTTTTGTTTTTAGCACAAATGAATTTTGTACTTTGCCGATGATTTTTTTCTGAATTTACCGATAGGATTATGTGTTTTTGAATGCTTTGATTTTTAATGATTGTGTTAATGATTTCCTAATGTTAAACCATTTCTGCACCCCTGGTATAAAACTTGATCATAGTGAAAAAAAATTCTTAGAGTACTATATTATTTTTGCTAGAATTTTATTTACAGTAGTTTAATTGGCATTCCTTACAAGCATTGGTTTATAGAATTCTTTGCTTTATCCCTCCCTGGAATATGACTATATTTGTCTTTTAAGGGAGTCAGACCTGGGTTTTAGGTAAATCACTTTGGCAATTACATGCGGGATGGCCTATATAGAGAAGAGAGTTGGCGTAGGGAGACCAAGAAATAGGCTATTATAATAGTCTAGGTGAAAGGTTCTGAGAGACTGAACTAGGTGGTGGCTATATTAATAAAATGTCTTGGAGGTTGAAATGACAAGATTTGGCAAATGATTACATTTATGAGAGAGAATGAGGAGTTGAGAATAAGGCCAAGACTATGAACCTGAGAGAATGAAAGGATGCAAGTGCCCTCAGAAAGAAACAGAGAGGTTCAGGAGCATTTGGGGGGAAAAATAATGGGATATGTTGAGCTTGAGATGTTTATGGGTCAAATGTGAGGGTTGTTATAGAGGTACAATAGAAAAGAATTAGCAACTAAAGTGACCTAAAAAAATTACAATAGGGTTGAAGGAGCTGCAAAAAGGCAGACATTGTTACAATGGTGGTAGAGCCATGAATTGGTGACATCCTTTTTTTTTTTTTTAGGCAATTGGGGTTAAGTGACTTGCCCAGGGTCACACAGCTAGTAAGTGTGGGTTACATCCATTTTGGAAGGCAATTTGGAATTATGCAAATAAGGATATCCATACACAGACAAAATGTCCTAAAACCCAGAGATTTCATTACTGGGCTTACTCCCCCAGTGCTATTTAATTGATTTGATTTTCTGTCCTCCTAAAATCTGAGTGGCTAAAGCTTAATAAATTTTATTATTTTTTTTCAATTTTATTATTTCTGCAGGGTTTTTTGGTTTCCAATTTATCTATCCAGCTTTTAATATCTCCTCTTTTGTGTTCAGTTTAGGTTAATCTTTTAGCTGATTTAAAAAAATGCATATTCAGTTCATTAATCTACTCTTTTTCTATTTTCCTTTTTTCCTTTCTTTAGTATTTTATTTTTCCCCAGTTACATGTAAAAATAACTTTTAATGTTTATTTTTAAAATTCTGAATTCCAAATTCTCTCCCTTCTTCCCTCCCCACCCCCTTCCCCATTGAGAAGGCAAGTGGTTCTCCATCGGTTATACATGTGCAGTCAAGTAAAACATTTCCATAATAGTCATGTTGTGAAAGAAAACACAGACCAAAGGCAAGGGGGGAACCTCAAGAAAAACAAAGTAAAGAAAACTATGCTCCAGTCTGTATCCAGACACCATCAGTTCTTTCTCTGGAGATGGATAGCATTTTTTCCATCCTAAGTCCTTCAGTTGTCCTGGGATCATTGTATTGCTGAGAATAGCTAAGTCATTCACAGCTGATCATCTTGCAATACTGCTGTTACTTTGTACCTAGTACATTTCACTTTGCATCAGGGCTCATCCAAGTCTTTCTAGGTTTTTCTGAGCATCGGGCTCATCATTTCTTATACCACAATAATATTCCATCACAATCACATACCACAGTTTGTTCAGCTATTTCCCAACTGATGGGTATCCCCTTGATTTCTAATTCTTTGCCTCCAGAACTCTTTTTCTATTTTATTAATGTATGTTCTTAGAGATGTGGTTTTTCCCATGAGAAAAGCTTTTGTTGCATCCCAGATATTTTGATATGTTGTTTCTTCATTATGATATTCATATGATTAATGACCATTTTTATGATTTGTTTCTTGATCCACTCATTGTTTAGGATTTCGTTATTAAATCTCCATTTGGGTCTCTGTCTTTTTTGTTGTCCTTGAAATGATTACTAATTTTGTTGCATTATAGTCTGTAAAGGATACATCTACTATTTCTGCCTTTTTGCATTTGTTTGCATTATCTCTGTATACCAATACATGGTCAATTTTTGTAAAAAGTTCCACATGTTGCTGCGAAATACATATATTCATTTGTAGTCTCATTTAGGACACCACAAGTCTTTTTACCTCTAGTTTCTCAAGCAATTTTTTTCAGATATACACTATACAGATTTTCAGACTTCTTTAATTTATTGATTGGTTTTGCTCATTTTTCAGTCTCTTTTTTCCTCTTTTAAAAAAAATGAAAATATTATTTGTTATATGGGATGGCTCCACAGGGGTAGAGACACTGGGAGAAATCCTGGCAATTTAAAAAACAAAATATATCAATGAGATTTTTTTTAAAAAAAAGTAACTCAATCAACAAACATTTACTTTGTACAAGGCACTATGATAAACTGAGGACACAAAGGAAAAAAAAACTATCCTTATCCTCAAGGACTTTATATTTTAATGAAAAGATGAGTTAAGTTTAGGACATAATGAGTTTGAGGGACTATGGGGCATTCAGCTGGAAATGCTAAAAAGGCATTTGGTCATTCAGGATTGAAGCTTAGGAAAGAGACTTGGGTTGGATATCTGGAAGCCACCTACATAAGGAATGACAATTATAGACATAGGGGAGCAGACCCAGGACAGAACTTTGGGGGTTCACCCTACAGTTAAAGAGGTTGTACATAGATGAACCAGCAAAAGAGCTTGGGAGGAGTGGTCAGACAGGTAGGAGGAGAATCAAGAGAGAGCAGTGTCACAAAAATCTAGAGAGAAGGGTACTGTAGGAGGGTGGTCAACTGTGTCAAATGTCATGAAGGGCAAAAAAAAACAAGTATTGAAAAAAAGCCACTAGATTTGGCAATTAAGGGGTTATTGGCAGCTTTGGAGAAAGCTGTTTTAAGACCAGCAATGAAGGAAACCAAATTATAAAGGATTGAGGAGAGGAAAGAAAATGGAAAACAGTAAGTACTGACAGCTTTTTCTAGGAATCTAACTGTGAAAGAAGAGAGAGAGACAGTCTGATAACTTGAAGGAATGGTAAGATATAGAGAGGGTTTAGGGAAGACTTTGGTATGCTTTTAGGCAACAGAGAAGGAACCATTGGGCAATGAGAGATCAGAGAGAAGGGATGTGCAAAAGGGCAATCGGCTATAGAAGATGGGAGGAAGTAGAATTAAGAGAAGTACAGCCTCTTCATCCAAGACTGGAGTAAAAAGGAGAGGATGTGGGATGTGAAGAGGTTGGGAGATGCACAAAAGGAAGGAGGGAGGAAGGCAGGTACTAGTGAATGACCTCCATTTTGATCCCTATTGCTACTATGTCCTTCTCCCTAAATTACTTTGTACTTTCACACACATACACTATTTGGCCTGATAGATCTTAGTGAAAAAGAACGTTTCATTTTTGTCTTTGAATCCCCAGAGAACATTGTAGCATCTGGCACATAAATGCTTGTTGGCTAACTAGGGGGAAAAAAAGACACTGACAGATAGACGATTCATTTTTTCCTTTTCTTATGAATGTAAAATAAGACTTGAATTGTTTAAAGAATTACAAGGAAAATACAGACTTAACTACCAAAATGTTTGACTGTATTAAAGTTTTCAATGCTTTCAGCACAGAAAAAACAAAGAAGTTCCTTGTTTTACAAATTTAGAGCTGGAAGAGAACCCCATCTAGTCTAATTTTCTCATTTTACAAAGAAAGAAAGTGAGGCCACTAAGGTTAAGTGACTTGTCTAAGGTAACACTGCTGTTAGTCACAGACCTGGAACTTTGAACCAGGTCTTCCAGCTCCAAACCTAGGATTCTCTTCCTGTACCAACTGGCCAATTTAAATCAAATTAGGTTTTACTTATTTCTTAACACTAACATGCCTCAAAAAATGCCTCATTCAAAAGTGCTCAAAAATATGCCCAGAAAATGTTTTCACGGAGAAGAATTTAATGAAAGATTAAGAATTTTATATAGTTTCATTATAATTTTTTGTT
This sequence comes from Vombatus ursinus, assembly GCF_900497805.2. Taxonomy (NCBI): domain Eukaryota; kingdom Metazoa; phylum Chordata; class Mammalia; order Diprotodontia; family Vombatidae; genus Vombatus; species Vombatus ursinus. The sequence goes on along the minus strand of NW_020954557.1, from coordinate 45,815,015 downwards.
ACCTTTGAAGTTGGAGGCAGAGAACATTCCAGAAAGTTTACAAACTGAGCTGATTAATTTGCAGTGTTTCAGGAAATAAAAAAGTTACTTGTACTTGACCAACCACCTTCCCCAGAGCACACAGTTGAGGTCCTCGGCAGTGAGAAGAATAGCTTTCTTTGGCAGCACTTACCTATGCAAACAATTCTTCTTATAAATGAAACAATCTAAAAATAAGAAAAAGACTAAGAAACATTTAAAAGCATCAGTGAAGGTGGCTCTCCAGAACTTTTTTTTTTGCCAAGGATTATGAAGCTCTTAGAATCAAAATGTCAAATCAAGTTAAATAATTTCCATTTTAAGGTAATTTTATCAATTTTCATTGAGTTCTACTTATTTTTAGATTAGATTATTATTAAAACTACTAAATAATTAAGTCAAGAAAAGCACACCTTCACCCCCAAAGAGTTTGATTTAAAAAAATAAGTGCTTCAGAATGAATACACAAATATATAATCTTAGTTTTATTAAATAGTACTATTACTCTTTCTAATTTCAGAAAACCACCATGACTTTTTGAGTACTGGATTAGATTACCTCTGAGCTACTGACCAGTCATGTGGTTATCTGATTCTAAGTGACCACTTAAATTAAGAGAAATTAGCAAGTTTCGATTTTGCTTTTTCCCTTGCATCATAAGCATCATTCATATTAACATGAATTAAAAGGTATCCAAGCAACAATCAACTCTACTTATTCTCCCACATACTAGATATTTACATGCCCACTGAATCTGTCCCAGTGAAACAGACCTAAAGCATTTGCCTAAAAAAACCAGTTTTTAAATAATAACCACTAGATATGTATGCTATTTTACTAAGGTTAGGAATATGCAAACAACAGATGCACAGTGCTGCATAAAATATGAAATCTATTAGCCCATTAAGCAAAGCACCTATGTTCACTTTTCATAATCACATCACCATTTTTGACAGGATACTTGCTTTAATCTGTCTTTTTAAAGGACAGGTGCAACTCCTAAGTGTGCCTAGAAGAATTTAAGGGCTTTTACCCAAGGAGCTGTTTCATTTTATCTTCATATCCCTATTGCTAGCCTATGGTGGCACTTAATAAATGTCTGTTGTTTGAATAATGCTGTGTCACTTACCTCACTTTGGCTGCCACCATACAAATTTTAAACATTCTGACCGTGGGTCTGGCATTTTGAAGCACTTTGCAGCTGGGGTTCTATTTGTAGGCAAAGGAGCTGTGTTAATCAGTATCTTAAATCTTGAAGTTTTCATTTAAATTTTACTTACAGAGTCTTTAAATTTCAATTGTCATTGTTTATTACTGTATTGGCTACATTCTCTACAATTTCAGCAGTGTCTTAAAGAGACAGTTAATGTGTTTATGTACAGTGAAAAACAAAATGGCTTACCAACATTAAAAACAGGAGCCACAGTATATATGTACAGTATTAAATGAGAACCTGTGGTAATATAACCTCCTTTTTCTGCAACATGGACAAAACTTACTTACTTACATATAAGTATTCAGCATCATGAATGTGACAGCAAAAGGAGTAATGTACAGGAGAGAAATACAGCATCCTGAAAAGAAAAAAAAAACAGCTTCTACCATACAAGGCAGTTAGAAAATGTTTCACATTTTAACACATCTGTACAAACTACAAGAAAATTTCTTTATAGGAATAACTTCCCACCTTGCCAATAGGAACCCTCCAGAAATGTAGAATAACTGTGAACAATTTCTGAATCTAGACTCTGTGCCCACAGTGTTAGAGCACAAGAAACTGACTTAGAAGAGCTGATATGTCCAACATATTCAGTTATACATGCCTTGATTGTTAAGTAAGTGCCTACTTTTATTATCTCTCTATGACGTACAGTCAACTTGCACCTTAAGGAGGTCATTCAATTTTTTGCAAAGGTAAAAGCAACACCACTTAGCAGCAATTAAAGCGCTTTCAAGGAGACTTAAAAAAAATACAACATCCAATTAGAAAAAGCCATACTTTAAACATTTGTACAAGAATAAGCTGCTGAAACTTGTGAATAATTGAAAATATGACATCTGTACATCAATTTACAATAGAACTTGAAGGGAATTGATCATTATCCTGCATAGAACTGGTCTGCATTTGGTTACATACTGCCACTTTTTAATCACAAGGCCAGGAAATGAATTATGAAACACATATTAAAAATTCTAACAGTTTGGAAACACAGCAAATATTACAATTTAGCTAATGCAACAAGATTTCAAAATATGCAGCTCATCTAATCAAGGGTTAAAGTATCTAGAATAGCTCACCATTCAAAATGATAACCAATGGGAAAAAAGAAATGTGGTTTTGAGGTATAACTCGCAAAAGCCCAAAGAGGCAAAACACAAAGTTTAACTCTGTCCAAAAAGTCTGTGATATTCCATTATTCCATAACACAAGGTGACTGTCATTCACTTCTTACTTTGGTGTCAGCAGAATTCCTGCTGAATGGCTAATGCATGGACACAGGCACTGTAGTTCTTGTGTTAGAATTTGTCTGATATTCCCTCCATGAATTTAAATAATGAAAAACTACCCTTCATATTAGAACTCTCCAGTATCAGCCAAAAATTTATTTAAGTATTATAAACGTTATTTACAATGTCTTCCCCCCCCGCACCCCCCTGCCCAAAGGCCCATTTCCCCTCTTAAACACAGTACTCGTCTGTGTGCAAGAGGTAGTGATCCTTCCACGTTTAAGGTTACAGTCAGAAGAGGACATTTATTCACAGTCCATGATCCACTCAAATACAAATTACACTAAAGAAGAACTTCAGTTTGAAAAGTTTTCAATCTTGTCTTGTGTAAAAAACACTCAATGCTCTCAAATAAGTCTGCATTTGAAAACAATTGAAAGACATCATGCCAATCTTGGAGCCACGTCAATAAGAAATTATACTTGAAGAAGGGGGGGTTGGGGCTGTGAGTCCAGCCATATGTAAATTCCCTGAAGAATTTGATCTTCTCATGTGTGGGAGAAGGTAAGGATCATTAGCCAGTTGGTGGACATCAAATCGATCCTCTTTACGGTATGCTAAACAACGTCTTATGAAAGCCTAAAAAACAGAATTCAGAAATAAAATGTCAAATTTTATTTACACACACACACACATTCCCTAAATATTAGCTCACCAGTATATTCCTAGAAGAGAACTATCCTCTTAGTAGAATATAAGCCTCTTGAGGGCAGGGTTAGTCTCACTTTTGTACCTATATGCACAGCATGTAAGCACAGGAGCCTTTTCTGGGGGTGAGGTGAGCAAAGCTCTACCACCTACAACCCAGAAAAAAGTTTTACTTAGGAGTATACCATGTGACTAATGTTACGGAGAATGGCCATAAAAAAGAACTGCAGGGCTTTAAGGTTTACAAACTACTTCATATATGTTATATCACAAAGATTCCATACTATTAGCCATGAGATAACCTAGAGCTACAGCTCCAAGTAATGCCAAGCAATACATGTATGTTAAGAAGGGCATGATTAAGTGGCAGCAGGTAGTAGCCTCTTCCCCCATCTTTCTTCACAAAGCTGACCTATGACTCCCTCAATATCCAGGTTTACATATGCATCAGAAATAATAGTAGCGGCTGCCTTCATTTATTGTTGGAATTTGGAGCACCTTGAAAAAAGGAATATTCCCAAAGGGGGTCACTGAAAATAGAACTTTGTGAACAAAAAATAAAAACTTATGAATGAAAGTCAATGATCAAATGCAAGGGTACAGGAAGGGGGAGAAAGTGAAGTGACCTAGTATGATTATGGCTGTCTTATGGTATGAGGATGAAGCACTGAATGAATACATGTAGATAGCCTATACATGCAGTGTCTCACTTGTATTCCAAGAAGCCCATCTGTTTTAGATTCACATAGTGGTGAAGCATAAACCAACCAGAGGGCCCGAACACAAACCAATTCTTATCTTCCCACTTGATGCCGCTTCCTATTAGGAAGTGTTATATGAACATCCAGACCACAACTCTTGGGCTTACCCTGGTGCTTCAAAGCAATTAGGCCTAAACTAAAGAATGGATTATACTTTCTTATTAAAAAGCAAAATAAAATACCAAAACCAGTGTCAATGCAAGAGCTGTGACGTATCAAAGGACCAAGTGGGAAATCTATACCCCTACAAGGACAGGGCTCTTGAGGAAACTCTAACTTCCTTTTGATTTAGTCATTACAGAGTACTCACACCTTGTCCTAGAACACATTCTGCTCAATATCATTTTTTTACATTATTCATTTATCTAAGTTGAGTACCTTGGCTTCATTGCTTACAACAGGTTTCACAGGGAACTGAACTTCTGTGGCTTTTAATATTGTGTTTTCTTGCAGGATGTCCTGTTGAGACTGGTTGTGACCAAATGGCTAAAAAATAGAATTAGATACTCAGAAGCTTATAATCTAAAGTTTTCCAACAGTGACAGTACCACATTTAGGTAGCTAATATGTAAGATACATAGGGAAGCCACAAATTACAATTGGGCTTTATTTGAAAAATGTTGAGTATATTGTTTGATATACAGAATTCAAAAACAGTATTAGAAATGGAAAATGGTTTCCCAGGCTAGGTAACCAAGAACCAATAAAACACCACTACTTGATATTTCTATAGTGTTTTAAGGTTTGCAAAATGCTTTCTCCACAACTCTACAAGGCAGGTAGTGTTAAGTATTAACCCCAAGTTATAAATGAAGAAACTGAGCCTCAAGGAGGTAAAGAAACTTTGTATGGTTAGACAACCATTAAGGTTCAAGGTCACCTCAAAGTTACTTTGTGATGATACCATGAATTTTAAAAATAAATCTGATCTACAGAAAACCACATAAAGTCATATAAAGACTAAACATTAGCAAAACTAAATTCTACTAAATACACACAAAGGAAACATTTGAGGTCAGCAGTAAGCACTCTTGAAGATCTTATAGAATTTACCTTACGTAAAATAGTATTTAAGAGGAAGAATATTACTTTAACGTAACTACTTACCTTTCGACCATACAGACACTGAAAAAAGATGACTCCAACAGACCATACATCAACCTTGTTGGAAATCTTTGGAGGCTCTTTGCCAACTACAAAACACTCTGGAGGTAAATACCTTTCAAAAAATAAGACAAAGATGTCATCAATATTCCTTAACTCTAGGACCTAACAAATGCTCTAGGATAAACTTATTTTCCATATGCAAATATTCATTCAATTTTCCATTGCCATCAGTGCATGGATTATATCATTCTATCATTTGACAATAACTTCAACTATACAGGTGGGTCTTTATAATAAAGTTACATACTATAATTTTCCAAATTACTAGTATAAAACAAGTTAAATCACCAGGAGTAATTTTAATGGCCTAATTGTGACTAATTTTAAAATATATTTAAAAGGAACGTATCAACAGGAAAGTCAAGAGAAACAAAATCTGGGCCTATTTTCTTAATCTTCAAAATGAGAGGACTGGACTGCATAATCTATAAAAAGGGAATGTCTAGCCTTAACCATTCTTTGAAAAGTTATAAAATTACTAGATTTTTCTGAAATACAGAAATGAAATGACAGAAATGTTTCAAAATGCATGTAAAATTGACTAAACTCACATTAGAGTATTCTATTTCCAACACTTTAAAAAAAATCCATATTTGTGCAAATTATTTTTTTCATATTTTGAGTAATCCTTGAAATTGGAATTATCTGGTCAAAGAATAAGACTTCTATTCATGATAAAGTCTGGACCAATTTAAAACAAGGCCAGCAACATATAACTGTACCTATGTCCCTATATTTCTACCAATATTGGGTTTTATAATTTTGACTAATGAATAGGCATATATACAAAATGGTTTTTTCCTTCTATTTTTAATCGTTAGCAAAGAGCTACATTTCTTCCTCCTTGTACACACCACAAGTTCATCTCCTTTAACCATTTGCCAAGTGGAAGGTACTCCTCTAACCTGTTATTTATAATAATTTATATATTTTGGAGAGTAAAGTTTTTATCAGTTGTTTGCTGAGAATTTTCCTATTCTGACATATTCTTTTTAATATTTATTTTATTAGATTTCTTTGAAAACTATTTCTTCTCCAGTGATGACAAATGCATAATACTGACTTCTTCAATTTTATTTTTAAAATCACACAGCAGTATGGTGCAGGGGAAAGAATACTAATGAGGGAGTGGGGTCCAGGATACCTGGCTTTGAATTTCAGCTCTGTTATTAACTCAATGTATCTGGGCCTTAGTTTTCTCATTAAAGGGTTAAACTTCCTGTAATTTCTATAGAAAAAGGTTGTTCAGGACCTGAACTGAAGAAGAATGAGAAGAAATTCAGGAGGATGTGAGAAGTTTAATGGGGGAGAGGATAGGAAAGGAACAGGGGAGACAGTCAGAAGATAGAAGAGGAAGGAAAAGAAGGAAGAAGAGAAGATGATGCAAAGAAGAGGTAGAAGAGTAAGAGAAACAAGGAGGGCCAGAAGGAGAGGAGGATGAGAAGTGCTCAAAGATGGGAAAGAAGAGTACAACTCTTAGCTGGGGAGGTAGGGGTTGTTCAGATGCTAGGTGGCCACCAAGGTGCCTTTCATTTCTTAAAATGCTATGACTCTCAAGTTCCTGTCCAGCTCTTCTATACATTTATTATATAAATGCAGTTTAACTTAAATCCATTGGGAATTTATTGGAGTAAATGCTACGAGGTATAGACCTGTTTAGAATAATTATTCTTCACCTTTTTATCTAGAGGCAGCATAGCACAGTGCATGACACCTAGTCTTAGAGTTAGGAAGACCTGTATTTAAATCCTTCTTCTAGCACCTACTGGTTCTGTGTCCCTGCGCAAATCGCTTAATCCCTGAGTGTCTCAAACAACTAAGACTACAGATTACAGAGCAGGTGCCCAGAGTTTACTCACTGGGAATTGCTTTTACTAATGAAATCACAGGTCTAGTCCAACCCACCCACTTCCAGCATAAAAATATGCTTTCCACATTTAATAAATATATTGTGATGCCATTAGTTTTTGTACAATTATCATGTTTCCCCACAGCTTTTCTGAACATTCCATCTTGCAACAAATTTCTGAATTTTCAAAATACACATAATTAGATAACCTACATAACTCTTTAATAAATTCTTCCTTTTATGAACTGATATCCTAATTTTTCTTTTCTACTGTTAAAGAAAAGATCCACCAAACTTTTAAGAGTTTTAATAAAATTTTAATTTTATTAAATAAATCTCATGGCATCTACTTAGATCACCGATATAATTTCAAATAATATTTACAGAATCCTAGCTGTAAAATAAGAGTCAGAATAGGTGAACTTTAAGACCCTTTCTAGCTCCCTATCTCTGATGCTAACTGATAATAGTGAAAAATTATTTTAATGCAATATTGCATTAGAAATCAGATATTTTCTAGCAGAAGCTAGTAATGAATCTAAGTAAAAAGCTCTGGAAAATGATACATATTCACTATCAAAATAGCGAAAGTCTTTGAGGAAACTATGTAACCTTAGTACGTCACCTCACTTTTCTGTGCCTCAGTTTCCTAATCTGTAAAAGGAGAAGGTTGTATCAGATTGCCTCTAAGGTTTTTTCCAACTCTGAATATATGAACCTGTAATAAAAGGATTCACCTGAGACTACAAACATCTTCCTTTTCAGATGTAATCAAATTTTAAGAGAATTCAGAGAAATTTCTCCTGAACAGATACATCTGCTTTCAAAAATCCAGTATTTTATTCTTTTTATTTTATTTTATTGTTTAAGTAACTGGAAATAATTGAAAATTTAATATGGGATGACAGGTGTCTGTAATTAGATGAATCAAATACTAAACTCCAGTGGCTTCCTATTGCCTCTAAAATAAAATATAATCTTCTCTGTTCAGCTATTAAAGTTGTTCTCAAACAGGTCCCAACCAATCTTTCCAGCTTCATTATACATTACTCCCCTGTCTGGGCTCCGTGATCCAGTCAAACATGACACTCCATTTTCCATCTTCACATCTTTACACTAATTGTGCCCCAAACCTGCAAGATGACTCTCCCTTCTTTTTTGCCTCAGAGTGCCCAAGACATAATTCCAATTCCAACAGCTACATGAAGCCTTTCTTGATCTCAATAGCATCCTCCTCAAATTACATTTTATATAACTACTTTATATTTGTTCTATATATGTTTATATTCATTCTCATTGTCTCTCATTAAAACAGGAATTCTGAACTTTCTTTTGTGTGATGGACTCCTTTGACAGTCTCAGAATGTGTATAAATGAATAAAATATATAGGATTACAAAGGAAACCAACTATACTGAAACAGTTACCAAAATACTAAAAAAAAAAAAAAGTTCACAGATTAAAAACTCCTCAAGAACCTCTACGTTAGAATAAAAACTCCCTTGAGTAGGAACTTTTCATTCATATTTATATCCCTAGCATCTAGCACAGTGCCTGGTACATGGTTAATATATACTATTGATGAAAAGATGTTATAATTTTTTATGTTATTCTTCTTATCTGACCCACATCAAGATGATAAACTAGATTTATATTTTATGTCAACTCATTATAAAGCTATAGAGATAATAAAGCCATTGCTTTTCATCATATTCTCACTAGTTGATCCCTTAGCAACATTTTAGGGATCTCTCCCCCTTAGTTTCATCACTGTAGACCTCCAAAGGATAGAATTGATCTGTTAGCCTTTTCTTTAAGGAATATTTGCATGCAACTGCTACAGGTAAGAGTCATAGAGTTGCTGTGGGATTTGGATAAATACTGACATTTATAGGGCCCAATATTTTTCCACGTCCTTTATAACGTGATCTAATCTAATTCTCTATCAAAGCCTTTTTAAGTGAAGGGGAAAATCAAACAAGTTACTACATGCATAATAGAGTATAATGTCTGTGAATATCAATTCTGCAGTTCCATATTTATAGTTGATGTAACCAAGCTTGGCACAAATAGTACAGTAGCTCTAGCAGTCTTAAAAAAGTAGCATGGTTGACTCAACTATCCAATAAATACTATTGAAAATACTGAATCAACAGCAGGCAATTTGGTAAATTCTATAGACTTACCAAACCTATATCTTCAAGAAACTATATTCCCACAAATGATGGAAAGCAAAAGGCCAAAATAATTTACTCTTTGGAAAATAAAGGAAAAATGAAATGTTCAAGACTTTCATCATTGTGGTCTGCTACAAATAGCTGGGTAATGGGTTTCTTAGCTATCACTAGGAAATGAGTTGGATTGGATGGGGAAGCATCATGAAAATCAAAATACTGGTCATCCTTAAAAACAATTTCGCCTAAAATTTTCCTGCAAATCATTTTTCCAAAGATCAGAAAACACAGCTGACATAACCAAAGTATGGCACAAAAAGTACAGTTACTTCATAAGTCTTAAATCAGAGTCACACAGTTGACTTAATTATCAAATCTACACTATAGAAAATAGTAAATTGAAAGTATGCAATTCAGTAATACTCTGTAGACATACTAACTTTAAATCTTCAAGATCCTATAAATCCCATAAACAATAGAAGGCAAAAAACTAAAATAATTTAACCTTTGGAAAAGAAAGGAAAAATGAAAGCAGATACAGCATATGCCTAAGAAACAGTTTTTTGGGGGAAGAAAAAGGATGACAAATTATTTTATACATGTAAGCTAAGTTATGAAAGGAACACTATATTAAAATTGAAAACAATAAAATTTTGGTTAAGGATTTGTGAGTATTTAATGGCCTATTTCCTGTTTCATACCCTGTTTTTCATGCCCAGTTCTAAATTGTGAAAGCTCGCAGAAAGGCAGCCTGCAAGAGTGAAAAGAACAGTCACAGAATCAGGTCCTTTTCATTTCTTTTCTCTTTTTTTTAGGCAATTGGGGTTACGTGACTTGCCCAGGGTCACACAGCTAGTAAGTGTCAAGTGTTTGGTCTGAGGCTGGATTTGAACTCAGGTCCTCTTGACTTCAGGGCTGGTGCTCTATCTAGCTTTCCCTCTAAGGTCCTTTTCAGCTCCAAATCCTACTATTTCAACTGACTGTGGGCTGTGCTCCCAAACATTACTTGAAATCAGAATGTGTTCTCTCAGAGGAAGGGAGTTAGGTTTCCACTGAGCAGCCAGGCCTATTTAATTTATACCAAGTGTATTCCTATCAGACTTTGACTCTGTGGTAGCAGTGAAACAGAACAGTAGATAGAGCACTGAGCCTGGAGTCAGAAAAACCAGAGTTCAAATTTAACTTCAGACATTTATTAACTGTGTGACCCTGAGAAAGTCATTTAACCTGTTTTTCTCAGTTTCCTCATCTGTAAAATGGGGATAATAATAGCACCTACCTCACAATGGGTTATTTCGAGGATCAAATGAGATAATAATATTTATGATGTGCTTAGCACAGTGCCTGGCATACAGTAAGTGCTACATAAATGATAGTGATTATTATTATTATTAATATCATTATTTTAGTAAAGGTTTCCATTCTGGCTTCTCTTCCCTAGGAACTCCAGAGGATTCAGTTACTACAAGTAAGAGAAGAGTCTGAACAAGGACTTCAGTGGTTTGGAGGAAAGGGACAGGAGTTATGACAATCTCCTCTTCTAAAAGTCTCACGCTCTGTACTTGCAAGAAGCTTGTTACTTATCCACATATTATGATTGTTTGAAGGCATTGTTCTTGCTATGGGGATTGAAAAGTCAAACTTCAATTTGTAATCACTGCTCTTTTTAGTAAACTGGAATGAAAGTAACTTTCTCCTTCAAATGTCACTACCTTTTCAACAAGCAATGAATGGCATAATCTGAAAACTCAGTTTATTTGTGGTTTTATGTTATATGCAGCCTATTTTTATGTACTCAGGAATACTTCCAGCTTTGCAGAATTTAAGATGAAGTAGTACTATAAGTGCTCTAGTATTCCTTGGGTGTGTCCTTCTAAAATGGGAATGTATGTATGAGTGAACACACACACACACACAAACACACACACACACATGCATGCATGCATACATGTATATGTTTTCATACAGGTAGTTCTATAGCTTTTGGTTTCAAAAGCTATATGAAGCCTCAGACTGGATCATTAAGTCACATATAAAAGAATTCAATACTAATTTGATAGCAGAATATTTAAAGCGAATAACCAAAACTTTAATTATAAAACCCACAAATAGAGGACATACTATGTAATATGTTGTTTTTTTTTTAATTCTGGACAATATCTGTTATGTGAATAAGTGACATTCCATAAAAGTACTTTGTGAAAGTACATCTATGTAGAGCAACCGCGCAGAACCAGCCAGAACCAGCTTACTGGGGTGGTTCTGTGGTGGTTCTGAAAGTCCTACCCAGTAGGCCTCAAGTCTGCTGCTCTTGCCCAGTTACTCCTTTTCTGCAATTTGCTAGGACTTACATCAGGGAGGGAAGCCCACCCTTCAACACCATAACCCACAAGCTTTGTTAGTGGCTTCACTCTGACTATTGCCTTCCTTAAAGATCAAGGGTTTAAAGAAATGGAAAATAGCTCCTTTCCCCCCAAAAAGGTCAAAAGATCTCTGATACAGGGAAAGCTGATATTTTTAATATTTAAAATACAATTACCAATATGTCCCTGCCCCTTGAGAAGTTAGATCCATTCCATCCACTCCATAACTATCATCATCCATAATTTTGGACAGGCCAAAATCAGTAATTTTGATTTCTCCACATGCTGTTCCATCTACTAAAAGGATATTTCCTAACAAAAAATAAAGAAGTACAAAAATTAAGAAATACTTTTAAATATAAGTTTTTCCCCCAGTCTGTACAACTGCAAGCAATTCATTGTTTTCATTATTTAATAATACTAGATTTTATGAACTAAATGGAAAGTGATTACATAGTAAAGCTATTAGTATGATAGTTCTAAAATTAATTACCATTCTATTGCAGTTCTCAAACTACATAAAAAGCATATCTTTAGCACAGCTTTCACCTGATTTAATGTACTATTTTTAAAATTATCAGGAAATTGATATCTATTATTCAAGTGTCATAGAATAAGACTTAAAAATTATCTTGATAAATTTCTTATTTACCTGGTTTAAGATCATAATGGATAATAGGGGGTTTGATCTCATTGAGATATCTTAGTGCATTTACTATTTGCATAACAATGGACCTAGCTTCCTTCTCTGACATTAATTTATGTTGTTTGAGATAGAAATCCAAGTCATTGCCTTCACAGTATTCTAACACTGTACAAAACCTATAATGGAGAAAAACAAATACATATATATTAGATATGCCATTAAATTGTACTAACAAATAACTCACAATCCTCATGCCCAATATACAGGAAAAGTGAAGTATATCTGAAATATTTATAATTAATTGTCAACGAAAAGCTAATCCAGGCATTGAGAGAGAACTTTAAAATAAAGAACATTTTCTGAGACAGGATAAAGTGAATTTGTTTTGAGGAAAACACAATATGGTGACCTGTTTTTCAGGAAGTCTCTTTTTATACAGTATAACAAAAATTTTATATTCCCAAATCCCAACTTTTAAATTTCTTATTCACGTATACTAATTTTCATTATCACTAAACCTATTCCATACTTACGTGTCTGTATCCAAGGAGAAATAATCATATAATTTAACTATCCTGGGGTGGTCCAGTTCTTTGTGTATTCTATACTCTCTGCAGGCATGTCTAAAGGAAGAGAGCATGTTAATTTTCCGTGATCAAAAGACTCTTGATCAATTTACCACAAGAACCGTAAGGCATTGATATTTACTTGTGGTAGTTTTCCTTCTTCTCATCCCTCCAGCTCTTATTAAGCTGATGGATCTTCACAGCAGCATATCTTTGTTCATAAAGGTCAAAAGCCTGAAATCCAAGGCAAAGAATAGTTACAGCCAAAGACCAAGGAAATTTACAAATTCATTTAAAATATAACAATTCTTAAAAACAAACAAACAAAAAGGAAATCGCTAATCTAGATCATAACAACAGTGATTCATATAGGTTATCTCTTTGGGTAGAAGGGATTGTAGTTCTGTGATGTTATCAGTGTAGAAAACTCTGGACAAGAAAAATCTCTATAATGATGCAGAGTAGCAGCTTCAGTGGAAATTGGTAGAGTTGCTCGGTGCCTTAAGGCAGAAGTGTCAGTGGCAGCCACCAACCAGATTAAAACGTAACTGGGAAATATTTAACAAAATAAATTAAAATATAATAGAACACATATAATCCTAATATGTGGTTTTCTAAGCCAATAGGCAGCCTTCAGGGATTCTTATGAACTATATCACTGCCTTAAGATTTACAAAATGCTTTCTCTAAAGCCAACCCATTGAGTTGGGTAGTGGCATTAATTTGCCAGTGGGTCAACACAACTATTAAGTGTTGATGTTGGGATATGAAACCAGGTCTCTAGGATTCAAATCCAGCACTCCTCTCACTATACTAAGTTGACTCCAGGTAACACCTCTAATTAATGAATGAGTTCTATTTTAATGACCCATAAAATTAGTCAGAAATTTTACTGCCAGGCACAGAATACCACAACTATAGCGATATGTGCTGTAGTATATCAGAAAAAGGTGGATTATCCTAATTAATAGATCATAATTAGTAATAAAATACTACCAAATCTATATAGCTTGGTATCAGTCAAATATTAAACACCTTCTGTGCAAAGATTCTCACTTAGATTTTCTGTAATTTTATCAGTATTATAAGATAAAGCAATTAATCTATATTAATACTTTTACTTGGCCCTATTCCAAAGATAACTGGCCAAAGAGACAATAGCAACCCAAGCGAGCAGATTACTGGCTCTTTAGGCTGCAAGCTGAAAGGTAGGAAACCTATTTCTTCCCCACCTGACTTCCTTCATTCCAGAGAGCTCCCTTGTCCTTGAAGCTCAATGTAGTATTAAAAATAATCTGTGTAAACTCTGTAAAATATAAACTACCCAAGTTTAGCTTCAGTAGTTTTTGCAATCTATTCCTTAAGAGAGAGTAGCAAACAATATTGTGTCTACTGTTGGAAGTGTGAACTCCCCATCCAACATGGCTTTAAATGAACTAGAAAAAACAGGTTTTAAAATGCTGCTCATCATGTTACAAAGAAACTCCATGAACAGAGATTTCATTGTAAATTATATAGTCACCACTTCTCAAGGCATACTTTAATTAAATATGACTTCTGGCATTTATCCAAAAGAGAGACATTTTCCCCTTCCCTTAAAACACTTTAAAAACTGCTCACCATGTAAGGAAGATCATTTCACAAATACTATAAATTATAGCTTTGTCATTAGATAGCATGAGATTATAAGTATATTCAGAAATTATACCTAAAGGATTTTAAGTCTCTCACCCCTCCCCCCCAATTTCATGGTCAGGGCTGAGTTTTCTTTTTTTTTCTTTCAATTTCATTGAAGAAATCAAGAATAACGAAGCTAGTATGAGTAAGAAAAAATTTGAATGCAAAGTGAATGCTGTGGAAGACATGAAGAAGAGATACATAAGGTATAAACAGCAACAAGTTCTAAAACATGAGAAGAAAACATTGACTACATATAAACTGTTAGTGAAAAGTTTCCATTTAATTGGATAATGATTATACATACATATATATGTATATATACATAAATTCTTTGGGAAGAATGGTGCCGGGTAAAGAAAGACAACTGTTAGGTTTGGGTTATGCAATTTAGAGCTGAAGGGAACTAAAAGATCATCCTATCTAACTCCTTCATTTTTATAGATCAGGAAACTGAGGCATAAAGCAGTTAAGTGACATGCTCATATAATACACTATGGTACTGAGAGAGCCTGTACTTAAACTTAGGTCTTCTGATTCCAAATTTAGTACTTCTTTTTGGGTTATTAAATTAATAGTCAATTAAAATCTTACCTAACCAGCAGGTACTAGTCAGCTAGCTCATCCTTCAGAGCTATTTTTAAGGAACCATAATTGGCCTTGAGAAATTCCCATAATCTCTAGCCTGGCTAATGAAATCCCTGGAGTTTGAAAAATACCTTGGTCCATACGGTAGCTGAGATTGTATGAAAGTCAACAAGGACTCATTTTGTAATCTCCAACCCCAGCATGATCCTATTGTTAAGAGTTAATTTAGGGGCTGGGAGTAGCAAGAATGGGACAGGCCTGGGATCAAGAAAAGAGGATGTTCTGCTTGCTTTCCCTTGTTCATCTGGCATAATAATAAGTCTTTAATAAATACTCACAAACTTGACTAGGCTCTGAAGTCTCTAGATCTAGACCAACCCAACATCATTTTAAATTATTTTTATACCTGAAAGTTTTGGGGGAAGAGTTGTCTCAATAGGTTGAGAAACACTTGGGGATATAGAAGAGGGACCAATGACTAAAGTTGAAATGCTACAGTAATTTTCTCCTCTTTCAACCTCTTGTCCAGTCTGAAGGCCATTTCTAACTAACATTAGAGTTGCTATGCAGGAAACTGGAAATCACATGTGAGTCTCCATTTCACTGGGTTCTTGTCTAAACAATTTTAAGTCTAAATTTTGTTTTCAAGTTATCTCAGGGTTATCTTTATATTCAAACAGTTTCAGGACGGATCTGGAGGCAGAAGTTGGAAAAGAAGCAGGCCATTTAGGACTTTTGGCATCTATTTAAATAAGAATTAAGAAGCCACAAAATAACAGTAATAATGTCTGACACTCACATAGCCTTTTTTTTTTTTTTTAAGGCAATTGGGGTTAAGTGACTTGCCCAGGGTCACAGAGCTAGTAAGTGTCAAGTATCTGGTCTGAGACCAGATTTGAACTCAGGTCCTCCTGACTCCAAGGTCGGTGCTCTATCCACTGTGCCACTTAGCTGCCCCTATGTAGCCTTTTAAGGTTTGTAAATTATCTCATGAGATCCTCACAACAACCTTGCTGGTTAGGTATTACAAGTATCCTTATTTTCATATTCTAGATAAGGAAAATATTGAGTGTTTAGTCTGTCCTGGTTCAAGTCTTTGCTAATTGTCTAAATACCACAAACAGTTAATCTCTATTATTCTACAAGATTGCTAATAATATTCACTGAATTTCAGAAACGCCCTACACATTTGCATGAATAAACTTTAGATTTGCTATAATTCTGAGGTTTGACAATTTCTTAGTCAATCTTTCCTATACTAATCCAAACAAGAGATTGAAATATACATTACCTTATATACTTCACTAAAGCCACCTCTACCAAGCAGATGAAGTAACAAGTATCGTTCATTTAATGTGGGATGATCTTTAAACCTTGGGGAAAAAATTCATATGCATATTTTAAAAATTAAGAAAAGGCATGATGAGGTCCCATCTACACTAAAGAGCCTTTTTTGGGGGGTGAGGTGGTGGGAGCTACCTTTCTCTTAAGACTTTTCTTATTACAGCACTTTTTGGGACACCTTCCTCTCCACCTTTCTCCTCTTCTTTACATCTGCATCTGGCCTCTGAGCTACAGTGGTTTGGGTAGTTTTTGAAATCATGTGTGTTCTCATCTGTATGTGTGCTCTCTAACACCTCCAAAAAATACTGTTGTATTCAAGAGTTCTGTTCATTCAATTCTGTGCAGTTCAACAAGCATTTATTATGGGTCAAGGTGCTAGGGATGGTGGCTGGTGCTGTGGTTGTGAAGGCAAAGGTGAAAAATGGTCTCTATCCTCAAGGAGCTAACATTAATCAAGATCTGACTGTCTAAGCAAATCAAATACCTGAAAATAACAGGTGGCCTTTATCCATAATTACATTTTAGCATTAACTGCTATTTAAGCATTTACCTTAAAATAAACAGGTATAAAATTCTTGTTGCCATTTGAAAAAACAAAAAATTCAACATGGACAGATAAAGTTTTAATTATATATGAAATGAATAAAAATAGTATATGACAAATTTTAAGATGAAGGTAATTCTATAAAATTTGAGCTTCTTTTGTAAAAAGTATTCTAAATTTATTGTGTATGTATATTAGGCTCTACTATGTATGAAACACTAGACTAGATAACATAAAAATGAGTATTCTGCTGGATTCTAATCAATATGATGAAACCATAAGAATTCACTAATTTTCTATTAGAGTAAACCAAGTCTCACATAAATATCTTTAGACATCATTTTCATATGAGATAAGGCAAAGATTTTAAAATACACTCATTGTTGTATTAAAATTCTAATATAGCAGGACTTTTAATCTATTTTACATGTACCTTTGGAAATACCACAAACTATGATGATCAGTAAATTAAGTAGGAGTTTGTTTAAATTTTGGTTAGAAAAGATAAAATTTGTTTTCTAAAATATGCTTTGCCTAGACTAAGGACATTACTGGCAATTACAAAAAAAATGAAAAATGGTTTTGATTGTCCATGGCTGTAAGTTTAAAACTGGGACATAGATACAGTTAACACTTTGCATTGTCAGTCAAAGTCAAGTAATAAGGCCTTAAATTAACAAATGATTTTTGCCTTGAGAAAAGAATAGATATTTTTCACATTCCCTTTGACCTATCTAAACACACACTCAAACCCATTTTGCTCAAATCTCACCTTTTCCATGACTTTTTAAAAATTAAGTTTTATTGATGTCTTATTTTTACATCACAGTCAATTTTGGAAATATCTTCTCCCTTCCAACTTAGCCTTCCTGGAACTGAAACTTTTGCCTGGTTAAATATAAAAATGTCTTAAAGTGACCTGTTTGGCAAGGCATAGATAACCTTCTGCCCAACAGTCTCCGACTTCTCTGCTGAAAAGTGAGAGATAAATTCTCACTCTCTGTGCTCCTGGGCAATTACAGGTTTCTTAATTACCCAAGTCAGTTTCCATTTCATTCATATTACTGCAGTCACTGGGCAGATGGTTTTTCTGGTTCTGCTTATTTCACTGTACATCAGTACAAACAGATCTTCTGATTCCATGACACTTTGATTGCTAGAGCCCAACATAATTTTCCCCATGAGTCGGACCCCTTTTGCCCTTTCCTGTCTGTGCCAGTCACTTGAGCATTTAACAACATAAGACTGCCAACTACCTTGGGGCCAAGAGGAAACCTTATACTCCTTTTGTAACTATCAGAACTAACACAATGCTGAGAACATAAGAACTCAAAAAATATTTCTTAGTTTATGTTAAGATATACAAGTATCTTTCAAATACCCAATACAGCAGGGTTATTAAGTATAGCTTCATGAATGGCAGTGTATACATTACTTGAAATTTATTTCTGTAGGACTGTTCTCCTCCCTTGCTTAAAAAGAGGATTATCACATGTTTTGGTATTGCAAAATTAAAATGGCACATAAAATATAAAATACAAATGCATTACTGTGAATTATCTTCATTGTTTATCCTTTTGAGTTCCCGTATGTGAAGATTTCTGACTCTTTCCAAACGTTCAAGTTCTGCCTGGATTTCTGCTTCTTCCTGAAAATGAAGAGAAAGGACAAACTGAATTTACTCACTATATAAAAAAAAATAATAATATTTTTTCCCATAAGTCAGTGAACTGTGAGAGGGAAAGCATCACATTATAAGGTCCTACTGAACTAGACAACTAACTCCTCTTTAATGCCTAAAAGACATAGCACTAGAAAGAAAAAGCCAATTTTAAGAAACCATTCTGGATATGAAATCTTTAAATAACTGTATGCTCAGTATTGCTAAGGCACTACAGAAAAGCTATTCTCATCATGTTCAATTGAGAATGGCAAGGAGATAAACAAAGTCTTAAATTGGCATGCAGTATAAAGTGAGTTAGGAAAATCTGTGAGATAATGTGATTTTTAATTTAAGAAAAATATTTTTAAAACATCCTAGAGTTTTAATTAACAAAGAAAATCAAGGATGAAACAATACAAGATATTTCACAATAACCTTAACTCTAAGGTTAACTCAAAATTCTTTTGATGATAAAAAATATATACGCAGAAAGCCTCAAACAACAAGAAACCTCCACCATTGTCCTTATTAGATTATTTCCAAATTAATGTATGGTAGGAAAGAAAACAAAGATCTGTGCATTATTTTGGTAATATTCCAATGTAATCCTGGAAGTGAGGACACCAAGTTACATAAGTCTTCCCTAGCAAATAATAACTATTCTGACTGGATTGGAATGAATCTCAAAAAAACTTTCTTTAATACTTATTTAAATAAAAAGTTAATTTTTCTTTTGGATTTGGGGAGAAATTTTGTATTTAAAACAAAAGCACCCTGATTTGTACATTAACATTTTTAACACTTCTTTCGAAATAAATCTGGATTTGTTGGGCAAATCATAATTACAACAGCTTGTAGTTTTATAGGGCATCTTGCAGATAAAAAGGTAGCTCCTTACAATGACTCTTAAAGTAAGATCTATATTACACTTTATGAAATGAGGAAAAAGAAGTTATGAGAACCAGGATTTACATCTAGGTTTTTTTTTACTCCAAACTCTAGGAAACATACAATGATATAAAAGAAGTAGTGTATTAACTTCCTTAAGATAGATAATAAAGACATATATTCCTTTACAATTTAAATCCAGGAGAATTTTCTATGTACTCTTTTCTTTTAATTAGTTTATTTTTGGCTTTCAACATTCTCTTTCATTAGATTTTGAGTTTTAAATTTTCTTTCCCTCCCTCTTCTTCCTTCTCTCCAAGATGGCATGTAATCTGATATAGGCTCTACTTATGCATTCATATTAGACATTTTCACATTAGTCATGATGTAATCTATGTACTTTTAAGAGAAAAATTAAACTTTTCCATAAATAATCACTTAAAACATTTAAGAACATTACTAGATAAATTGGTCCTCAAGGATGTTTATATTATGTTGAATAAAACAAATCAATACTTGCTTTAGAAATATGAAGGTACAATTTTCAAAAATATATACTGCTGGAGAAGCAGGGAAATGGTGGTATTATTGCATTAATTTTTATATATACTCAAAATGCAAGTTATATGTAACAGATTCAGTTTCATATACAATCCTCTTTTTACTGACCTTTGTGCATATGTTTGTTTACTAATGATTTTCTAGTTCATAATAAAAATTGTCAGAAGACATCTCATTCATAAACATTCAAAGAATCCTAGTAATTATTCTAAAAATGTTCTACTTATGTATAAGTGTGGTTTTAAGACTAGAAAAAATGTTGCCTCTAGCATGAAAAAAAGAAAAAAGAAAATGATAATAGCAAGTCTCATTTCCAAAATCACTGAACATAAATACTGAATGACTAGAAGGGTCTTAATACATAATCTAGTGCAAGTCCATTCAACTGAACAATTAAGACCTAATTTACACAAATAATCCCAGAGCCAGGATTAGAATTAGATTTCCTAACACTTGGGTTTGTGGTCTTTCCACTATACCTTAAATGCAAGTAAGCAATTTAGAAACAGATTCTCTATGTTAAGAACTTGGTTAAAATATTAGGCTATGAGCAAGAATTTTACTTAATATACACCACAGTGCTAGAAATTATTTCATGCTACAATTTTTTTGGCTCTTTTCAAATGATTTAAAACATATTTAGGAGATACTACTGAAAATTTTGTAGACATTTAGACTGCTTGATACCTTTCTGGCCATCAGGATGCTTGCTCTAATTGTTTCTGTTTAAAATCTTTATAAAAACATGGCAACTATATATGATAGTTTCCTAATGGCATGTTAAGTTCAATTTAGAAGTAAAGACACATTCAGTTACTAATATCAAGAAGATTAAAAATGATGAACAACATTGTGGGCATGTAGTTATACTTGTCCCATTTTTTTTAACCCTTCATAGTACTCACCTAATTAAAATCAACAAACATTTATTAAACACAGTGCCATTATGCTGTGCTATGGATACAGAGACAAAAAACAGTCCTTGGGATACAGGCACATATAATAGAAAGAATATTGAATGAGACTATACTAACAACTAGGAGACTCAAGGGAGGCTTTACAGAGGAGGCTGTAACACAGTCTTGAATAAAGAGAACTCTTGGAGGAGGTGATGAGGAAAGAATGCATTCCAACCATGAAGGGCACTTTGTGCAAATGCACAAAAGTAAAGGATAGACTGGTGAATTCAGGGAATAGCCCATATTGGTTTAAATATCAAGTGTGGGAAGGGAAGTGGTAACAATATTTTATCTAGCTAAATAGCAGGCTAAGGAATTTCTATTTTACAATGAAAGTTTTTGAGCAATGGAGTGATATGGTCAGACTTGGAAGAACATTTGGGTAACAGCAGTGTAAACCAGGCATGCCCAATAACACTTAAGTGTAGCTGGGAACTAGATTTAAATGTCAGTGGGAAACACTTAACAAAATAAATAAAAATACAATAAAACATAGTTGGCCTTAGATTTAAAAGCGAAGTCAATATGCAGCCCACAGGGACCCTTATTTACAGTTTAGTGGCCCCGGTTTCTATTTGAACTTGATACTGCTGGTAGGAAACTACTCTCTTTTGATTGCCAAATCCAATGGCCTCAGACTTAATTCCTTAAATTTTCTATAGCCTTTGACATCATCCATTGTCATCTTCTGAAAACCTCTTCTCTAAGGTTTTTGTGACACATTCTCTCCTGGTTTTCCTTCCACCTATATGACCACTCCTCCTCAGTCTCCTTTGCAGGATCATCATCCAGGTCACATCTGTTAACAGTGCGTTTTCCAGAGGACTATGTCCAGGGCCCTCTTTTCTTCTCCTTTGTACTACTTCACTTGGTCATCTCATTAGCTCCTATGGATTCAGCTACCATGTCTATGTTGATGACTTTCAAATCTACTCATCTAGCACTGACCTCTCCACTGACCTTCAGTCTATCTCCAATTGCCTATTGGACGTCAAGACTAAATGGATGGACTAAATAGACATCTCAAACTCAACATGTCCAAAACTGAACTCGTTTTTCTTCCTATGCCCTCCCTTCTTTCCAACTTCCCTCCAGCTAGTTTATCAGGCTTGCAACCTAGATGTCACCCTCGACTCTTCACTCTCACCTCACCCCACATCCAACATGTTGCCATGGTCTTTCAATTTTACCTTGGTAGCATGTATCTTTAAAATACTCTCCCTTCTCTCCTGCGACACTGCCACCACCCTGGTAGAAGCTCTCATCACCTGATGTCTGGACTATTGCAAGAACCTGCTGGTTGTTCTTGCTGTAACTCTACCCATTCTAGTCCCTTCTGCCCTCAGCAGTCAAAATGATCTTCCTAAGGCAAAGCTCTGATCATGGTCAAACCCTGCTCAAAGTCCAGTGGTTCCCCATCATCTCTAGCATCAAATATAAAATCCTCTGTAGTTCAAAGCTCATCTTCAGAACTTGCCCACCTCCTCTGCCCCCATTCAGTTTTTTTATACCTCATATCTCATGAAGTATTTGCTGAATGAGATGCTCCATCTCCCTATTCCAGGCATTTTCATTTGCTAGCCTCAAGCCTGGAATGTTCTCCCTCCTCATCTTGGTCTTCTATCTCCCCTGGCTTCCACAGTTCCAATTAAAATCCCAGTTTTTACAGAACAAGAAACATTTCCCAATCCCCTTTAATTCCACTGTCTTTCCACTGTTGATTATTTCCAAATAATCCTGTATATAGCTATCTTATTAGACTGTGGGGTACTTGAGAGCAGGAACTGTCTTTTGCCTTTGTATCCCTAATGTCTGGCAAAGTTGCCATGTAGTTGTTGCTAACTAAATGTTAATCAACTGACCGACTCAATGGAGAAAGGAAATACTTATAGCAGAGAGAGTAATCAAGAGATTACTATACTCATTAGTCTCCTTTGTTGGATCATCCTTCTCTTCCTGACCACTAAATCTGGGCATCCCCTAAGTCCTAGACATTTTTCTCCCATGGTGATCTAATCCATTCCCTTGGTCTCCATTGTCATCTCTAAGTAGAAGACTCACAAATCCAAATACCAAAGCCCTCATTTCTCTTGAACTCCAGTCCTGAGACATTTCAACCCAGTTATCCCATAGGCATCTCCAACTCAATGGGTCCAAAATAGAATTCATTATCTTTTCCCCAAAATTCAACCCTTCTCCAAACTTCCCCATTTCTGTGCACAGCACCATCTTCTAGCCACCTAGGTTTATAATCTTGGAATCATTTGTGACTCTCCTTCTCCCTAACCCCTATATTGTAATCAGCTGCCAAGTCTTGCCTTTAAAACTTTTAAAAACATTTTCCTAATCTGTATCCTTCCTTTCACTCACACTGATACTTCAAATCCTTATCAATTCTCTGCAATGGTCACTGCAATAGTCCCTTAAGAGTCTCCTTATCTCCAATCTCTTTCCTCTCTAATCCATTCCAAACCACCCAGTTGATTTTCCGAGAACATAAATCTGCCTCATTTACAACTCAAGAGTTTTCAATGAATCCCTATTACCTCTAGGATGACATACAAAATCCTCAGCCTAGCATTTAAAGTCTTGTATAAATTAGCTCCCAATTCCCCTTCCAGTCTTTTTTCATATAACTTCCCTTTATGTACTTTCTACCATTCAGTTACACTTGCTTAATTGAATCCTATGCATAATATTCCAACTCCTACCTGTCTTCTGCCTTTTCAAAGGTTCCTCTATGTCTGGGATGGTTCCTTCATAATATGACTCATGTGTCACCTCCTACTGGAGGATCTTTACTGCTCCTCATGCTATTAGCACTTTTTTCCTCTTGAAATTGCTTTGTATTTACTTACTTGTACATGTTTTATTCCCACTCCAACCCCCAACAGAAGGTAAGCTCCTTGAAGTTAGGCAGGAATGATTTTTGTTTTTATTTTTGCATCCTGAGCACAGTACAATGCACGCAAAAAGGTACTTAATAAAACTTTGTTTAACTGAGTAGTCTAGATAAGGGCAATCAGTGCTCTTGGTTCAAAGTGTTTTCACTAGAAGTTCCCTGAACACTCTCCCTCCTCATCTTTGCCTCCTGGCTTCCTTTACCAGCCTTCCATTGTGTTAGTGCATTCTTTCCTCTGAGATTATCTCTGTCCTGTACGTTGTTTGCATGTTGGGGGAGACCTCATTAGATTGTAAGGTTCTGGAGAGCAGTGACTTTAAAAAAAAAAACCCAACCAACCTACCTTTCTTTGTACTCTCAGTGTTTAATACAAAGCCTGGAACATAGGGGACACAATAAATTCTAACTGATTAAATGACTTTAAAAAGGATGTATAAAGTAGAGAAGGGGTCAGTAAGCTTATGGAAGGAGAATCAACAAGACTTATAAACTGATCGGATATGGGGGGGGAGGGAGAGAAAGGAAGGACAGAGTTAAGGATAGGTCTAAGGTTATGAATATGGATGACTGAGAAGATGATAATGTCCTCAAGAGAAACAGAGAAGTATGGAAGATAGGTTTAAGAGATAAGATTCTATAAGTTCCACATTGGATTCAGGACCATTTATCTAGAAAGGGAAAGAAATTCAAAGACCACTTAGCACACCCTCCTCACTTTACAGATGAACAAATTGAGGTCTACAGAAGTTAAATGATGACCACGGTCACACAAGTAATAAGTGCTGATAAAAGTTGTTTTTTTAACCCATGGTCTCTGACTCTAGAAGCTAATTTCTTTCTACTTTGCCCTGCTCATAGGACATCCAGGAAGAGAGGGAATTTGACAATGAATGACTCCAGTTCAGTCATGAGATTATAGGTAAAGTATAGATTTTAAGTTATATGAATAGAAATAACCTTTGAACACTTGAGTAACTGATAAGATCAGCAAGGGGAGAGTATGAAGATAAGAGGAAGAGGTCCCAGAACACAGATAAGCAAATACCAGACATTTACTTACTTACTGATTGAATAAATTTTAGTGATAACATCACCAGGTAGTGGCTAGTATTTTTGTACAAATTAACAAACCTTTATTGTTTTTTCATTATGTAAGGTGATAC
Source organism: Vombatus ursinus (assembly GCF_900497805.2). Classification (NCBI taxonomy): domain Eukaryota; kingdom Metazoa; phylum Chordata; class Mammalia; order Diprotodontia; family Vombatidae; genus Vombatus; species Vombatus ursinus. The sequence continues at coordinate 45,790,027 of NW_020954557.1, read as the reverse complement.
AGGTTGCATTATATTAATTTTGATTAGTAACAGACATTGCCAAAACATTCAGAAATAGGTGCCAGGGAAGGATTGAACTGCTTGGTTCCAAAGTATTTATAAGGAGATGGTAAAGCCAAGGTGAAGTAATCACACATCTCAAGTTGCTTGAAAGTTAAGTCCCTCAAAGCCAAAAAAATGTACGTACATCTTCTACACCACAAAAAAAAATCTTGTGTCTGTATTTTTTGTTTTCATGCAGAGAAAAAGAAACTAGCTTCAATTTTCTGGTATTTCAATGAAAGTGAACTGTTAACATTTATTAACAAATGTTTGTTGAATTTAATTTATTGAAATGTACTATAATAAAATGATAGCAAATTTTTATGTTTATTAATTGAGTTCAACAAATATTTGTTATCAGCCATCACCTAACAGAAAAAACACATACCCCTATCATCAAACGTTATTTCAATTATGGTCAAGCTAGAGACAGAGCTACAAGTCCAGAATAGGGAACTGCCTTGAGGTTATCATATATCTGCACTGAGACAATTTAGCCTTCCAAAGAATCCACTGTGAAGTACCTACCCCAGGCCTTCTCCTGCTGGAGTCGACCCTTCTAAGCCAAAAGCAGTGGTAATTTCTGGAAATAGAAGGTGGCATACAAGTATTTGGGACCTTTTTTTTTTTTTTTTAAATATCAAATTAGTAATATCTAATATTCTTTGATCACCTACTGAATTAATTGTTAGGGAGACCAAAGTAAAGATGAGAAAGAAAACAGAAACATTAGCTATATAATATTTCTTGGTCTCTATGGGAGATTACAATGAATGATAAAAAGGGCAGAATTACAGATAAATTGCATGAGTGGCTTTTCCTGAATGGAACAAAGTATTTTCATCAAAAGCAACTTTATAAGTAACACAGTTCTTCTTCTTCTTCCTTTTTTGTAACTATAGCTTCTTAGCATGGTATTCAAAATATAGGAATCAATCTACCTCTTTTCACACTTTTCTTCCATTAACTACCTTAAACCTATCCTTCGAACTCCAGTCAAACTGAAAGACGTTCTATTCTTTAAACCATGTCCATACTTTAATGCCTGTGTCCTTGCATTTCCAGATGATCACATTTCTTTTGTATGTACACTCACATACCCTGAACGCACAAAAATTCAACCTAGACAGTAAAAAAAAAAAGATAAGACTAATTGTTGATCTACTAATCTGAAACTAAATGTACAGTTTCAATGTGGTTGTATGAGAATTTAAAAAAGCCAACAAAACTTGGCTCATTTTCTTTTCTTTTCTCTTTTTGGCCTTTCAATTCTTTTTTTCCCTTTTTTATTACTAAAACTTTTATTTTCTAAATAATTTCCTAAATCTTTTTCTTGCTTTCTTCCTGGTTCTCCTTTTTTCCTATGCTTCTCCTTTTCTTCAAGTCCAATCTTTCTTTAGTGAAAAAGCAAAATTCATGCTTTAAAATATCTGTATGAAAATTAGTAAAATTTATATTGATGCTGGGTAGATTCTGACTAAGGGTCATTAAGATTCCCAATAGTGATGCCTATCTCCACAGCAGCAAATAGATGTACTTAAGTAATTAGCCAAATTTAAAGACTAAGGAAATTTTTTTTCATTTGTATTTTAAACATGTTAAAAAAAAATTAGTTGCTATATAGTAGAACAGACATTCCTTAATGTTTGGAGATATCATCACCATCTAGAAAGTTTAAGCATAAGTTATCTTAGGCATAGCTCTGGCATATGTGTAAAGGTACAGCACCTAGGATGCTATTTATCTTTTTTATCCCTTCCTGCTTTTTACTGCCCTAATCACCACCTTGTCCTAACAGTCTGGTTCTTTGGATCTTTCAAGGATCTTGCCGGTTCTGTTTCTGCACATATAGTCTAAGAATTCCTATAAAGGACAATTTTTTTTTAATATAGGAAGATGATACTACTGACTCACCATCTTTAATTAGGATGTACAATTGTGGTTTTTCTTGTGGTGGTGAAAGGTTTAAACTACCCATACTCTCATTCAGTTTCCCTTATGACCAATGATATGCATTTGCAAGACAGCTTACAATAATGGACCTTATTTTACTCTGTGTAAAACAAAGTTGATTACATTGGACTTAGCCACCAAATTTGAACTAATTTGTACCACGCTCTGTTGAGCTGAATTACTTAACCCATCTCCAAAAATAATTCAAAAAGAAAATACTCAATAGTACAGACTGACATAAGGAATTAATCTGTGTAACTTCACTGGCATAGGGAACTCTCAGATAAGAAAAATCTACTAATGCAGGCTGACACATTTGCTGCAACTCAGGCTTAGTTGCTTAAAGCATTTAGAGACAACTGGCTTACAAGGGTCACATAGCCAGTAATTATCAAAGGTAAAACTTGAACCCAGGACTTTCTGGTTCCAAAGCTAGCTATCCATTATTCAACACTGTCTCATTAGACATCTTTACAGATAAGTAGACATATTTGGATTCAGTTGCATATAAAACAACTAGAATACTCTGTAACACTAGGCATGAGGTTTTTTTCTTTCTTTAAAAGAATTCTGCTATAACCTAAAGCAAACAATGAAAAATTAAAAACATTCAAAAGTGACTCTGGATTTATATTTAATGAGAGCAAGAAGCAGAATATGGATACCTCACAGGGCTGCTACAAGGAAAATGTTTACAAACATTTATTGGACTCTTTGAAACACTGACAGTTCTGTATTCTCAGAATTTATAGTATGCCAATCACCTTCATGAGATGTGATTCTTATTCTTTTATTTTGAGGCAAATGGGGTAGACTTGTCCAGGGTCACACAGCTAGTAAGTGTCAAGTGTCTGGTCTGAGACTGGATTTGAATTTAGGTCCTCCTGACTCCAGGGCCAGTGCTCTATCCACTGCGCCACCTACGTGCCCCCTGATTCTTATTCTTAAATAAGCAGAAGGACATAATCTTAAACTCAGAGATCCAAAATATCTCTCAGCAATTTTATAGTATGACAGATGAACTAAAATGAATTACTTCTCTCACTCTCACAAGACAGGAAATCAAGATGGCATGCAATACTGTTCACAGGTAACATGGCTTAACATGGTTTAACCTGGTTACATACAGTACTGAAAGGAACCTCTTTTCTAGTGCATTCTCTCCAGATATCCTAGTGATAAATATTTAGTGATATGTCATTATTTTTATAGACACAAAATATGTTTTCCTTCACCTAAAGAGGGAGCTCCTGAAAGATTTCTTTTGAGTAACTAAAATAGTTGAAAGGACAGGTTTGGAGAACCAGTCCTATAAGTTTTCTAGCTATATTACTAAAATATTTATGTATGTTATATCCCAAATATAAGTGACAAATGTTGCCCATAAATTCTTGGTACTTGTCATAATAAAAGACAGATGAATTAGATAGCAGAACTGTTCTTGGAAAGGAGACCAAAGAAGAGGTCAGGCTTCAGTATTAATTAATTGGTGGTCATTCACCTAAAATCAGTGCCCTGTTATATTCCACTGTTCAAAAGGTTGCAGAAAATCCCGTGTCTTCCATCTCAACTAGTTGGATGATCCACTGTGTAGGAGTGAGAAAAGAGCTGTCCTTGGTCTTGACCTGTAAAAATTTCATCATGGAGGATTAATACTGAAGCTGCTGCTGCCTGTGACTGGTTCAGTTTTTCTCTGCAGGTGGCCAATATCGGTCAGAAAACAGGATTTCTGTGGCAGTGCTGACTGAAGGGCAGGGCTGTTGCTATACTTTTATCTCTTCAGAACGGAGGCACAAGGAGAGGTGAATGCCACATCACAAGGAGCAAAGGAGAGAGAGAGAGAGAAATGGTGTCAGGTGGCATGTTGGATCGGATTTTTGTTTTAGTAGACTGAGGAGACTGTAAATAGTTTGGCCCTCTGACTCCATCTCTGCAAAGGTACTTTTTGTGTTGCTGATGATGATCCTTGACCACTCCAACACCCATTACAAATTCATTTACATTTTTCCAAATTAACTTCTGAATTCATATTCAGGGATGGTAAATCAAACCTACACACTTCTCAAAATCTACAAGTGAAATAAAAAAAAAAAACCAACAGTTCCTATTATGCTATCTATCATATCCCAACCCTCACTAAAATGTTTAGCTTTCTATAGACACCATCTCTCATTATGAACTTTAAGAACTAAAATCTTTACATAAATAAGCCAGAAGACTAGAGATTATGTATACCATAAAATCCCTCTATGCCATTCATAGCATCAACTTGTAAAACACCAGTAATGAGACATGAACAAAAGTCCTCACAACTATAAACCTCTCATCAGCCAAAGGATGTTATCACTGAATGTCAAATGTCTTTTTAATAAAGTATGACAACAGTGAAAATGTTACAAGGATGATGGTAGCTAACCTATTTGTAATTTTACTAATGCTTCTTGGAAAGTATAGAACTCAAAGTATAACCCATAAACAGTTCTTTTCAACAAAGTTTTAAAACCTATTAAAAAAAAATTTGGACTACTACGACATTAACCTGAAATAATGCCTATATTTCTAGACTTAATGTTTCCTTATTCCTAGAATTTACCTACCCTAAGTGTCAATATAAAAACAATGACACCACCTGATAAATAATTTTGCATGTTTACCAAAATCCATTGGTTCCACATGGAAGCATAACTATACAAAATGGGAAAGAGTTGGAAGCTCTGCCTCAGAGGAAAAATCTTCTAAGGGAATGCAATGACTTCCTTTGCAATCACAAGCTTTTAATACATGATACTCAAGAGGGAAGTTGTATGTATTACCGGTAAATTGAGCTTGGCTTACTGAAGCAACAGAAAAATTACTTTTCCTAATTAAAGCAGTTCTAGAGATATTAGTTTGCATTCTCTACACATTTTATTTATTTACTTTGATCTGTAGAGTCCTTTACAAGAAGTTAGAAAGAAATTTGAAATTACTTCTGAGAGAATTATGGCATTTTGTTACAAATGCCTGCCTCTTAGTTGACCTTTATAAAAATAAATTTGGGGTGGAAATTAACCAATATACTAGCAAATTATAGAATTACTTTAACTCATGCAACACCCACAAAGGTAAGTCCCAAAGAAGACACTGTAGACGTACAACTCAATTAACTTAAATGACTCTCTTTTAACTGCAACAAAAGTGAAATGGTATATCTCCCAAAAGGTTTAAGGAAAAGAAAACTCTTCCACTTAGAGACAAGAGAAGTGCATGGTGAATTCATTTCTCTATAATTAAAAGCCAACTCACTGAATGTTTAAAATAATAGAACTCTAATTTGCCTGACTGCTACAGTAACTCACACCCAATAAATACAGGAAGAAACTGTTGTTCATACACAAAAGTGACACTGGATGTTTTTCATAAACAGCAACAAAATACAAGAGGCCTCAATCCAACAGATTCTGTAAATGCTGCCCTTTCAGCGTTGGTCAGACACCACAAAACTATGATTGTTCCTCTTATAAAGAACAGGCATTAACTTTTAGACTTGCTGAGCAACAACTGCTTCGGTTATCCTGTTGTTATTCGTTTTCAATTCTGGTGAGTTGTGGAACAGTAATTCAACTGTATAAAGCTAATATACTTTGTTTCTTCTTTAGTTTCCATCATAAGCTAAAATACATCTTGCAACAAAGTAGCTGTGTAAAGAAAAAGTAAATGGGTCCTCCATTCCTTCTGTCCATAAATTTACATATAACCCAGTACCATATTTGTCATATACTTTCTCAGTGATTTCTCACTGCTGCCAAAATCACAACCAAGTCATTTTGTTCAATTGCTGATGTCCTTCATCAGTCATGATATTAGTCATTTTTCTCAAACTACAATACTTATGAATTAAGAAAACAAGTTCAATTCAATTGTGTAGCTGATATACCCTGATGATGCAAACACATACTAGATATTATATACTCTTAAAGTTAAGAACTGGTAACCTGAAGACCAATGGTAGTATCCAGAGTGTTTCACAACATACAAATGACCACAATTCACACCTAGCCCATGGCAGAAGTTGTTAAAGAGCAAATAAGACATCAAATGTATTCAAGTCTAACAAGTTCAGGAGCAGGGTGACCTGACATAGCAGTAAAGCATCTTCGTGACTCAGGCAGACGGTGGGGGCAGTGAATAGAGCACTGGGCTTGGAATCAGGTAGGTCTGAGTTCAAATCCACTCTTAGACACTTACTAGCTGTGTGACCTTGGGCAAGTCCTATAAGTGTAAGATCACAATAGCATCCACCTACCTCAGAGGGCTGTTGTGAGAATCAAATGAGAAAATAAGTGTAAAGTGCTTAGCACATAAAAGGAATTTAATAAAAACTTGCTTCCTTCCTGTTCCTCTTCCCTCACGCCCAGTCCTCTGCATTCTATTTCTATTCTAAGTGAACAATTGTCTTAAAATATCCAACGGAAGGTAATATTTCCTAATTACTTCTTTTTAGAACACATGACTGAACTATGTCTTTCATGCTTCATAATTCAAATGCCATAGTAAACTTAGGGAGCAGGTGCCTACTTCTTCTCCAAGGTGATGCTGCCAAGTGTCTGTTCCATCATCTCCCTTGTATAAATTTTAGACTTCTTGATGAGTTTTCTGGGAGCACACCCACACCCCCAAGTCTGTCAAACGTAATATTACAGGATCATAAATCTAGAGCTGGAAGGGACTAAAGATATTATCTAGTCCCTTTCCTCCATTTTTGTAGCTGAGGCCTCCATAGATGAAACCATCCACCCTCAGTCATACAGGTAACATGTCAGAGTCAGAGTATAGACCGAAATTCTTTGGCTCCAAATCTAGCACCTAATAATTTTAAAATGTCAGGAACATTGGGGTATATTTCAAGGTTATAATTTCTGCTCCTCTCCCCAAATAATACTCCAGGATAGAGGGAAAAGACCACCAATGTGTAATTTAGGGTAGGTAAGGCAGAAGAAGAGGAGTTATAACTATGAAGCTGTCACTGCCACCTCAGTGAGTATATTCCAAGTCAAAGAGAAAAAGGATATTGATGAAAAAAGGGACAAAGATAAGAGAATGAATAGACAAGGAGATACAAAAGCTGAAAGGGTAAATCATGGGAGTTAAAAGAGAAAAGTACAGTGCTTTTGATACTGTTTATAAGTATCTATCTCTTTTAAAAGTGTTACTAAACAGCTGTCTATGAATCAAGTATTATGAATGCCCAAGAGAAGCTCACTATTTAAAAGCAAGCTTGCCATAGAGCCTTTTCAAAAACAAAAAATTCCACTGTATTACACTTAGCCAATCTCTAATTTATCGGCTACTTAAGTTCAGGCTTTCACGTAAGAGGTTTTCCTAAAGAAGCACATATACATAATATGCAGTCTAGTCTTCAGAAGCAGAGATTAAAATCATTCTGTTTTATATAGAAATAAGAGTCTTGCAGGGAAAGCTTTGGTGTACTCAGACAATAAAAGTCCCTATGATCCTATGGTGAACATAATATAAAGCAGGATACACAGAATAATTCACTTTTAATAGAGGTATAAATGTCATACATTCAACTTCTAAATGCCAAAACAAGTCCTCTCAATGGACAAATATACCTATCAGGCACTTTTGGTTGGATTTGTATCGGACAAGGGCAACAGTAAGAACAAGGTGGTGTTGGAGGGAGAAGGGGACAGATTTAGATATTGCTGAAAGATTATATTAAGAATAATTAAGATTTTTAAAGGAAGATAGCGGAATAACAATAACACTAAACTAGACATAGTTTCTATAAGGAATCAAATGAAGAACTGTGGTAATCAAAGTAAAGGCCAAAGCATGTCTTGGTTCAAGAATTCAAAGTTGAGTTATAGTTAATAGAACTATATACACATATGCGGAAAGAAGAACCTGGTTATTGCCTCAACTTTTAAGCTAAAAAAAATCTATAACTTCTGTCAATACCCATTTCTCCTCTTTTTTTCCCCAACAACCACCTTCCCCCACACCACAGAGTGCTGAACATTCTGGAGAATGTAAAAGTACCCACCCAAAAATAAAATTAGGAACCACTGCTCTAAAGATCATATTTTCTTTCCTATATAATATTTGTCTAACTAGAAGATATTTGATACTGAGGTCTTATACAAAAGTAGGATTTTACAGAAAAGGAAAAAAGGAAGATCCAATAAAATTTCTCTCCCCATTTTATGGGTCAGGACAAAGCTAGGAAGTATACTAATTTGTAAATTAACAGGTCTGAATTTTAAATGTCACATAAAAAATGAGGTTAATTTAGTGGTATCTGTGTGTCCTGGTTCGATAAAGGTAATGTTATTCCAGTAGTTTCTTTTTTACAACTTTTTCAGTAGATCTTTTGAAATTAAAATACATAAGGAAGAAAGGAAAAACAGTTTAAAGAAATACAATATTAATATCTGTATGGTTTTATTATTTAAGAAAAAAACTCTTGTTATTCTTTTTCAATACACTGAACTAAGAATAAGCTATTGAAATGGTTTTTAAACAGTAATGAAGAATCAAAACTTTGATACTGACAACTGACAGTTTTACAAATGAATACAAATCAATTTTTAAATTGTGTCAAAGTTTCTTATCACTTTACAATAACACTCCTTATTAATTTACAATAATTAAAATTATTTCACTAATCAAATTTAAAAATAAATTTTTATGAAAAATATTCTTAAACATATATACAATAGTTTGAAAACCCCAGCTTATAAAAGCATTACAAACTCTTATTAATTTATTATAAAACAGTGAAACAGGAGGAATATGGAATTTTACTTTTGTGGTTATAACATATAACATGTTTCCTAAAAAATTCAGTTCTAAGAAATTTAAACTTAGTCTACAACTAGTTTTTCCTAATTTAACCAAACAATAACATTACTACTCTGCTATGTGCATAAGTTATATCGTCCTTTCATGTGCTCAGTGTTTTATATTAAAAAAAAATATATCCTAAATCTATGCTCATTCCCATAGCCTGTCATGTCCCATGGCTGTTTTCATCTCAGATCTTCACTGTTTCTCCCCTTTCCAATTTCTTGAGTGAAACCCTCCAATTCTAAACCCTATAGCTCCCACAATTAAACTAAAAACCCCAGTTCACTAAGTCCACATACCTTTTTGAGATGTCCTAGTCTAAGTTTGAAAATTTCTTCTTGTTCATGGTACTCTGCTAAAGTGAGCCTGCCAAAACAACAAAACAGTAATCCTACATATTAATATTATTATTTATTTTAAAAGGTAGGCCATTAAATAACAATCAGTATAATAATATTATGATTAGGAGCTTATCAAAACAAGATTCTACATCAATACATTAGAGTTGCATTTAAGTCTAACATGCATAATAAATTAAATCATTTAAAATATAATATATAACTTGGACATTTTCAGAAACTTCTATAGCACTCGTATTTTGGACAGTGGTTTTCAACTAAAAAAACATCATTATAAAAAAATCCACAACTCAGAAAAAATACTTTAACTTCTATTAAAGTGTAATAAAATTGTAATAAAATTAACTACTCATATTTTTCAATTGTGAAAATTTGGTCATAATAAAATTTCAAATACAATACAATAAATTAAAAAAAAATACTTAATGAGTTAAATAATGTTAAATTATGCACACACATTTTTATTAAGTATTTATTAAGAGTAAGGGATTAGACCTGTGATTGCAGTAATATAAGAATTTCCCAAATTAGCAAACTCTCTCTATCAATATAGGTAAATACCTTCTCTACAACTTATAGACTTAGAGAGTTGTTTCTTAGAGCAATGTGAGGTTATGTGACTTGCCCAGGGTCACAAAGCCAGTATAGGTCAGAGGTGGAATCTGAATTCTTCCTGGCTCAGAGGCAGGCTTTCTATCCCCTACACAGCTGCCTCAAGTATTTATATAGTATTTTCAATTTTGCACGTGATTTTAAAAATTTTTTTATTAATTTATTTTGATTTGTCAACAATCATTTCCATATGCTTTTGACTTTAAAATTTTTCTCCCCCTTCCTCCCCACCACCCTCCCCAAGATGGCACATAAGTAGCCAACTTCCATAGTTCTTTCTTTGGATGTGGATGGCATTTTCCATTACGAGGTCTTTGGAGATGTCTTAGATCCTTGTATTGCTGGGAAGGGTTAAGTTTATCAATAATAGTCATCACACAACGTGGCTGTTATTGTGTACAACATTCTCTTGGTTCTGCTCACTTCACTCAGCATCAGACCATACAAGTCTTTCTAGGTTTTTCCGAAGTCAGCCTGTTCATCATTTCTTATAGCAACAATAGTATTCCATTACATTCACATACCACAACTTGCTCAGCCATTCCCCAATGGACAGGCATCCTCTCAATGTCCAATTCTTTGCCACCACAGAAAGAGTTGCTATGAATATTTTTGTACATGTGGGTCCTTTTCCCATTTGTGTGATCTCTTTGGAATATAGTCCTAGAAGTGCGATTGCTGGGTCAAAGGGTATGCACATTTTTATAGCCCTTTGGGCATAGTTCCAAATTGCTCTCCAAAATGGTTGGATCATTTTACAACTCCACCAACAATTTTGCATGTGATTTGTAAACATTTTGTTAGCTGTATAATTCATTTAAATATTCTAATAATCTGAAAACATTATTAAGCAGATAACTTTTTTTTAAGCAAATTAAGTGAATTCTATACTTTCTAAGAAAAGTAGTCATATGAGGGAAGAACTATTCTATTTGCACTGAAAACAGCTTCCATATTTATTTATCAGATCTAAGTAAAGCTCTTTAATTGTTCACAATTTCCAGGGATTTGGGTAAAATATTATTCTATTGACACATATACATGCTATATTAATTTACTCATGTTCATGAACCACCACAGCATAAACTTGCTGCAATTATTTCTTCCTTAGTCATATTCCAAGAAAAGACAATTCTAGACAAAGTACAGAAAAAGAAAGTTCTACCCTCCACTCATCATTTTATTAATCTACAGCAAATATAGCTGCAACAACTATCTTCATCTATCACCTAACACACCCCCACATACACCCACACCTACCTACCCACCCTTTGGATTCACTTACTACTAATAAAAGGATATCTGATGATGTTATATTAAATTACCAATCTTTGGTTACTCAAGAACATTTATTATTTCTATTAGGGAAGCTTTTATTCCAAAAGATTAAAAGGACTTTTGTTGGGGATATTTTTATCCCAAAGTATGTATATGTATACAGTTAAATCTTATTAATTCAAAGTAACCTGTGGGGGGGAGGTACAAATCAATCTGAATGAACAATTAGTCTTCTTTTTTGATAGCTTTATTACATACAATAATTAAAATAAAACCAAAGTACTGTAAATGAAAATTTATAAATGATTTTTAGTTAGCAAATTAACTATGTGTTTAGTGTCTCTAAAATAACCTAAGACACTTTTACATAGTTAAAACACTCACATGTAATTTTAATGCAAAAGTACAGCCAAAGTTTTCTGGGTCCAGGTTATCACAAATTCTGATTAGTGTGGTATGAATTAATGATGTTTTACTATACACACACATATACAGTTTTATTTACAAGTAGTTTCCTTAAGTTAATAACACCAGACTAATTTTTATCATATGGCCAGAAATTACAGCAAATTTAATGAAGACAAATTATATGATATCAAAGATAAGAAACAAATAGGATCCTTAAAATTTTATTAATGCAAATATTAGAAGAAAATTCCTTAAATCAAAGATAAGCAGGCTTTTTCAAATCATCTTTAAAAAAATAGATCCTTAATGACCGTGAAAAAGTAAGCATAATTACATAAATCTGTTTAAAAAAAACTTACTTAAACATTCATAAGAGCCAGATCTAATATTTTATATACTGTAGCATATAATACTTAATTAACAACAATCTACAAGTCTATCTTTTAAACGAATAAAATAATGAGGATTTGGTTCTTTATTAAAAACTATTAGTTTAATGCAAATGTGGAATAACTTATTATTAGAAGAGACTATATATATGTACATATATATATACATACATACATATATATATATATATATATATAAAACAGGAAAACAGAATTCTAAGTGAATTTGAAGAACAGAATTTTGAATGTACAGAAGTAATAAACCTGAAACCTCAAATTTAAGGAATTTCAGTCAGTAGCACATTGTTGTTTAGTGGTATTTATCAGAGGATTTGAATATTGGCTTACTCCTATTACTCAAGCAAAAAGGAAAAAAATTACTAACATTTCTATAGCATTTAGTATGTGCCAGGCATTGTGCTAAAGTTCTTTAAAAAAGTGATGCATGCTCTAATTTTTAATTTTTGAAGAAAGGTAGAAGGGAAAAGAAGATCAACAATGAGAAATTCCTGAAAAAAAAAATCATGAGTGAAAACTGAAACATTATAATGCTATAACTTCTTGCAGCTATGATGCTTACAATTATTAGGTGCCATAGAAGTGCCAGAACTCCAAAGTCTTTCTTCACTTTTCTTTCCAAATCAACCTCTATGAGGATTTTTTTCTCTTAGCTTAGATTTTGGAAGATATCTCAGATTTTGAAATGGAAAGCAGAAAGTAAGATTTATTGATAGGAATTCTCGTTACAGACAGCTTTGAAGGCCAATCCATGGTCCTGATGCCCAAGACTGACTTCTTCACAGTGAAGCTGTGAAGGTCATAAGTATTAAATTTAGGTCTTCAATATTAAATAAGGTCCCAGAACTAAACCTGAGCACATAACATAAGTTGATTATAATCAAGGAAAAAAAAACACATAAGATGTAAATGGCATTACTTTGGGAATTCAAGAAAGAAGGAGAAAAGATATTTTAGGAATACTAGTTTGGTAGTACTACGTAAGATTGATTGGAAAGGAAAGAGACCAATTAAGAGGTTATTTTAATAGTCCACATTAGATAAAGGCCTGTTATAAGATATTAGCTGTGAGACTAAAAAAGAAGATATGAGGCATTCTGAAGAAAGGGATTCATAGTAGTTGGTAATAGAGAACAAGGGATGAAAGTTTGAGAATTCAGATGATTCCAGCTTTAGACCTGATTGCTTCTAAAAAATATCTCTTGATGACTTTGGGAAAAAGAAAAATTAATAATAGGGGTTTCTGCTACTGCCTCTCTCACTCTCTTCCTAAACTCTTGCAATCTGGTTTTTGATCTTATCATTTAACTGAAACTACTTTCTCCAAATTGCCAATGATTAATTGCCAAATCTAATGGCCTCTTCTTGATCCTTCCTCATTCTTCTTGACCTGTCTTCAGTACTTGATCCTACTAACCACTTTTCTTCTCCAGGGTGCTGTCTTCTCTTTGCGTTTTCTTCATTTTCTTCTTACCTGTCTGATTAATCCTTCTCAATTTCTCCCGCTGGATCTTCATCCATGTCATGGTCACTAATTGCATGCAATCCCAAGAATCTGTCTTTTTCTGCTTCTCTTCTATTCTAACTTACATAGTGCTTACATCAGCTGCTATGCATTCAATTATCATCTCTATGCAGATGATTCACAAATCTATATATCCAGCTCTATTTTCTTTCTTGAGTGCCAGCCCCCCAGCACCTTCTGGACATTTCGAAATGGATGTCCTATAGGTATATCAAGAACAGTGGTAGGCATATCTTAAGTGCTTAATAGCTGACTGTTGATTAATTTGATTTTAAAAAAAAGTCTTTCTAAAAAAAGAGACTACTACCTGAAGCAATCTAAAAACATTTTGCAGAACATCAGAATTTCCGTGTTAAAAATAATTATATCCTAATTTCTTGATGCAAGAGGAGCTACAGAGTCATAATTTCTTTATGACAACAGATGTTCTGAAGTAAGCCAAAGCTTAATCTCCAATTTACTAATTCAAATAAATTGCTGACTATATTTTTCTGAGTTTAAACACTGATAAAGCAGTGAACAATCTCTGAATTACTCCAACCATTTTGGGAAAAAATTTCAAATTATTCAAGCAAAGCCACTCACAAAGTCACAGACTCTGACTCCCAAAATTTCACTACTGGGCATGTATACCAAGTAAAAGACAAAGAAAAGGTCCAATATAATACTAAAATATTCACACCTGCTCTTTTGTTGCAGGGGAAAAAAACTAAACAAAGTAGATCCCATCCAGTGGATAGTGGTTGAATAAATTTTGGCATCTGGATATTATTGCATTGTAAGAAAGACAAACACGAGGAATTTGGAGAAACGTGGTGTGGTAGTGGCAATATTCTAAGTCCCTAAGACTAATTTTTCCTAAAAAGTATTGAAACAGCACTCAACATTTAATTGGCTTCAGACCAAAGAGTTTTGACTTAGCTTCCTGGTAGCCTAGGTACAAAAAAAAGCAGAGTATGGGGAATCACAATTTGCCCCTTAGATTTTTAGCTGGTGGACCATCATAGACAAACACATGGTCAGGAAAGCTATGCCTTACTGAATCAATGCTGTATCCTTGCTAAATGTTTTCCCTGCTACGGCTAAATAAACTGCCTTTTGTAAACTATCAAATGTTTTAGAGTGTCTCAGTTCATCCTAATATCAACCAAAGCTATTAGATTGGTCTGACTCAGGCCTGGCCTACGATACATGGAAAGATCTGTATGAACTGATTCCTAGGAGAACAAATTACACATGATTACAACTTAATAAAAAACACAAGCTGGCAAATGAACTTAGAATGAATACAATGAATAACCCAGAAAAAACAGAAGTCAGATGAATATGAATGCTGAAAATGGTAGACATGGGGTATTAGTTGATTTGGCTTGAGTGTTTTTCTTTGGAGGGTTGGAGGGGGGATAAATAAGAGATGGTTTCTTTAAAAAATAACAAGTTAATAAGAACTTAAGAGAAAAATATTTTAATGTTCCAAAACGGTTTATGGCATAGAACGGAGAATGTGGAGCAGAATTCTATCAAGGGGACCACAGAGAACCATTTCTATTTACAATTGGAATGTTCTACTTAGGAACAGACAAGGATTACAGAATCGAATTAGAACTGCATTTCAAGAAATCACTTAAAGCTCATTGATCTCATCACTCAAAACATACCCTAATGATACAAGAAAAAGAAAAGAAAGATCAGTTCAATGATAATCACAACCTCTTCATTTGTATCAAGAGAGGTAGTGTGGTGTAGTACAGTTCTGAACTTTCAGCCAAGAAGTTGTTGTTGTTCAGTTGTTTCAGTCATGTCCTACTCTTTGTGGCCCCATCTGGGGTTTTCTTGGCAAAGATATTGGAGTGGTCTGCCATTTCCTTTTTCAGTTCATTTTACAGATGAGAAAACTAAGGTAAACAGGGTCACACATCTAGGAAGTGTCTGACGCAGATCTGAACTCAGAAAGAGGAGTCTTCCTGACTCCAGGGCTGGCACTCTATCCACTTCACCTCCTAGCTGCCCCTGAGCAAAAAAGATCTGGATTCAAATCCCAAGACAGTCACCACCTCTGTTAAGCAGGGGCAATTTATACCTTCTCTGAGCCTCATTTCCCTTTTCTGTAATACCGGGATAGGAACTGGACCTTCCCTGGTATGGAGATCTCCCACGGGAGGAAATGCCCTCTCTAATGCACCTTCTCTAAAACTTAAAAAACATGAGTGTATACAAAACGAGGAAGGGAACACAGTATGTAAGCTATTCTCACTAGTTGTTTACATGGATTTTTATTATAAGTAGTTCTGAATACATGGTCACATTTAGAGTAATGGAACTGGGGGAAATCTGTTCATTTGTTTTTGTTGAGGTTGTTAAAAGGATAATTGGAGATGAAGGGGGACAAAAAGATAAAAAAAATCAAGTAATTGGAATATTCACTTATTTTATGGAAAATAAGAACACAGCAGCATTGTTTTACAAAATGGGATTACTTGTAACTTCTGTGGGAAAGGACACATCAAAGCAGAGGAAGGGCACCACAAAAGAAGAAGTGAAACAACATATTATTAACACTAGAATCTACCCAGATGATCAAAGAAAAGTAACCTGAAAGGCATGTAGGGTGGGAGAGGGAGAGGGGGAGGGTTGGAAGAGAGAAAACTGGGTCTTCAACAGGGGCTTTTAAACCTTTTTTGTATCACAGGCCTTTTTGGTAGTCTGATTGAAACCTATGATCAGACTTTTCAAAATAATGTTTTTCAATACATAAAATGTATAAATAAGATTACAAAGTAAACCAATCATACTGAAATAATTATCAAAACAATTTTTTAATCAATTTCACAGACCCCAGGTCTATAAGATGAAATAGAAAAAAATAATGATAATGAATTTAATACACAAAAGGTTTGGATTTGGAGCTGTTTCTATTTCTCAAAATGAGGTAGTCACATGAAATAGGATTATTGTTCAATAAACAATGTGGGAGATATATATGTGAATATGTAAATCCAAAAAATGAAGTCTAAAAGGGACAGTTCTTCCCCAACCTTGCCAATGATAAATGGGGATAGGAAGGTGGGGAGGAGAAGAATTTAATTTTGTCTCAGAAGAATGGAAGTCAAAAATTTTAAATCTTCAAGAATAGAGATTTGAAAAGCACATGGTTGGATACCTGGTAACATTCTAAAAATACATTTAACCTCTTAACTTATGTTTGCCTCAGTTTCCTCAACTATAAAATAAAGATAATAATATTAGCACCAATCTCCCAGAGTTGTTGTGAGGATCAAATGAGATAAAATTTGTAAAATGCTTAACACAGTGCCAGGCACACAATATAAATGTTAGCTAGTATTATCATCATCATTATTATATTTACAAAAAAGAGAAATAGACAAGTAGAACTGAGAAAGCTCATGTTTGGTGGGGGGAAAAGTATAATTTTAAAAGAAACCAAAAAAAATTGGAATATTGGGCCCCAGGTTAATTAACAAATATTAATTCAGTGCAAGATATGTATAAATCATTCAACCACATTTTAAATTTTTTAAAAATAGACTTCCAAGGAGGCTAGACCAGATAACGTCCTAAAGTTTTGTGATTTTGTAGTTATTCTCTATTTGGCACAAATGCTTAAACTACACATCCACCAAATCAAGCAGAATTTTTGCATCTAACCACAATAATAAACCAAGAATTAGTTGGTTTATAGCTAAAACTGTAGGAACTAAGCTTGGGGATTTTTTTTTATCTCACTATAAAAGCAATTACATTACTCTGCATCCCAGAATATGCTTCATGCTTACTATATTTGTAAAGCATTTAGCAAAGTGCCTACCACCACCACTACTAGAAGACTTACAAATAAAAAGCTCATTCAGTGTGCCAAAGAATGGTTCACAAGTTTCTATCTTGTGGCATTCTTTCAAAGGTAAACTACTGTGGCCTCATTTTAAAAAAAAGAAAACCAAACAAACACACGATAAGGAAAAGCTTAACTGAAATAGTCAAAGGTTTAAACAAATTCCTATTCTGAGTCATTCAGATATTAAAAGTAGAGATTCCACTCCTTTTCTGGTTGCTAAAGTCTCCATTTTAAAACAGTTAACAAAGCATGCTTTTTTTAAAAAAATTAAAGAGATTTAGAATTATAGTTTCTTTTTGGTTCATATTATTATAGAGCTAACCTGTCACTTACTGCCCTTCTTCCTAGGTATAACTATTTTTATACTAATTACATACACTGCCCACATGTGATTGCTGGTAATGTTCAAAAAAGGAAAATGAAACAAACTTACAGTTGTGGTAAATTAGGTCTAACAAAAGGATCATTTTCTGCTCCATTGACAGCTTTGTTTTTCCTTTGTTTTGGTTCAGAATTGGTGGAAGGTGCCTGAGAATTATTAGTAGTCGGTGGTTTTCTCTTTGCCAGGAGTTTTCTTTGCCTTTCAATATCCTCTCTTTGCTGATTTACCCATTCTTGTTGTCTGTCAACAAAAGAAATAGAAATGTCACTCATCTATAGATGTATAAAATTAAAGTGTGAAATGTGGCACGTCAAGGCCACCATATAAATGGAGATCATATCTGAAGTAAAAGTAAAAAGTAAGAACTGAGGCCTGGAAAAGTTCTGACCCCTCAGGAAGGCATCAAATGCAGTGAGATATGCCAGTCTCTGAATTTAGAATACCAAACGTTTATTGTCTATGGACACTTTTTTGCAATTACAGTTTTCACTTTCATCTTAGGGTTGGCATCATTCTATTGGTTAAAGCCAATGGAGAATGAACAAAGAAGAAAAAAGGTATCCTTGGCTATGTGCAGAGGGCAAATTGCCAGAGGTACAATCACTCTATTATAAAATACCAAAACATTTATCATCGTACCTTATTTTGATAGAAGGCTTATAAACCTCACCGAGTGATCAGCCTCAGTTCACCTCAAAGATGTAAAAGAGTTTCGCTGCTGGTTCGGCGGCTAGTCCTCTGGCAACATTTCTATTATCAGACTAGGGACAGATGTTCTCGATGATAGATTTGGGTTCTCATACGGTAGTGCTTTTCTGTTCTTTGAAGTTCCTCAGAACTGCAATGCCCACTACGTATCAATTCACTGGGCCAAGCAAGGAAACACCAACCAGGTGCCATCATTTAAAATAAGAAACCAAGAAACTTGGGACCCATCTTCTGAATTCACTGTGTATATCTCCCCTTTGGAAATTACAATAATGTTTTACAATTTATAAAAAGCATTGAGATGTATAAAATTTGGGGGTTCAGGCAGTCGTGATCTACAAAACCAACTGTAGCCAAATGCTGGGAAAAGTCCTGGCATATTACATTTGTGAAAGGACAGTACAAAAAATTCCCTGCCTAAAACATCCTACCTGAATGTGTTACCTGCCTCACATTTCTCTAAAAAGGAAGGGCGACATTGGTTACCAATGGACAGCTGATAGCCCTCAATGACTGCCTCTACCAAAACATGCCAAAGAGTTTGTGTTGCTGAATGATATTGATGAAATCTTTCTGCCTAGTGACTTTTCCAACTGGATAACCATGATGAGAAAACTAAGAAGCAAGAGACCAACATCCTGTTTGAGAATTTTGTCTTTCCATTTTTACTTCCAATTCTAAATATAACATTTCATCATGGAGGGTTCACTTTGGAGTGAACAACTTGCAGCATGTATACAGAGAGGCCTACCAACCTTGGAACCACAAGTCAAAGAAAAATGATGTCTCTCCTTTCAATATTATTCAAATTTCTGTCTGCAGAGAACTGAGAGGCTTTGGCCCTCAATTTCATGTTTCCCCAGACATAACTTCCTTTTACCATTGTAGATATGTTAACCCTAGGGATATTCCCCAAAAACTTCTTGTTAGAGATCACACAATCTGGCATTTTAGTCCATTCTTAGGGGGAAAAAATGTTAACCAAGTTGTACAGAAGTTATTCCCACAGAATGGGGTATAGGTGTTGCCCTTATGAGTCCAAGTTAAACGAAGCCCAAGCCTTGGAATCAGGCCTCAGCAATGCCAAAGGAAATCCTAGCCACTTAAATAACTCACTAGCTCAATAATAACCTGACAAAGGCAATAGTGATAGCTACTCAGACTAGATAGTCAACATTTGAGCAACTTCAGAAAAATCCCTGAGAAATTCACTCAGGAAAAAAAGGTTGTCCTTGTGCTTAGACTGGCAGTTCTGAGGAATAAAGTCTTATCTACATACATTCTGATGGAAAAACTTCCCTAATTTTTCACTAGTTGGTAAAAATATAACAACTGAGAAGAGTAAGTCCCGGGAACCTACATTTTCTTTTTAAGTTAGTTCCTCTTTCAGTTTGTCTCTATTATAAAAGAGAGTTTAAAAAGTAAAAAAAAAAAAGTAAGACATGAGTTTGCATCAACACTCCAACCATTCCAGTTCCATCCCTTCTACCTACATCACGCTCAGTGAATTTGTTTTGAGGTATAGGACTTTAGATCAATGGTATTTAAAATAAAAAGTGGTTGATGGTTGAATTAAAAAAGCAAAAGAATCATTTTGACCCTTCCTTAATCTATACTACATGCTGTTTTGATGATATTGATGATAATTGATATTGATGAAATCTTTCTGCCTAATTACTTTCCCAACTGGACAACCATGTCTTGGATGCTAGTTGGCAGCCTATGATTTAGGATAAACATTAATAGCAAAATGGAGGTTTGAGAATGGATAAAAGATAAGAAAAATCATTGTTATATGAAAATCCCTGAATGGAAAGTTAAGTTCTTCTCTCCCCAACTTGCCCTCCAGAATAAAAATCTAAAACCCAAATCAGATTACATTTAAGGGAGTCATATTCAAAACCACACATCATCTTCTGTACCTAAAATAAATGTTAATCAAGAAGTTTGCCAAAGCTGAAACTGAAATCCAATACCTATGTTTACATTTAGCTGTCAATTGTACAGAATAATTAAATCTCACTCATGTCAAAAATTTACATTTTTTTCAAAAGCTAGTTAAAAATAAATGAGGCTTACTCACCACCTTTCAAAAGCATCAGAAGTCAGTATTCTAAATTCAGTTAACTCACTAAAGAAACATTGTACTGAATTCTATCATTTCATAGAGCAATGAGAAAGAATAAGCTTTAATGACAAAAATCCCCCACACTTATTGGGAATTTCAAAAATAAGAATGACTAACTTCACAAGATTCTGAAAGGCAAAACCATCTGTCCATTGTTCAGTAAATGAAGCACCATGTCTAACTGTTGTAAAATGCCCAAGGCGTAGTCTGTCTTGCATACTCTTCTCCCTGCTTGCCAGCTTTTCTTGTGTGCTCTGGAGAAAAAAAAAATTAATAACTTAGTTTAAAATGAAAAAGCTCAAGACATTATTAGTAAAACGGGGAAAGAAAAGTTCAACTTTAACTTACCTTTTCTATTAAAAGTTTCTTACTCATTGAAATGCATTTATTTAATCTTTCCTTGTATTTTTCAAGTAGTTTTTGCTGTTCGTCTATTTGACGTCTAAGATCACAGTTAGCCTAAAACATAAGCAGGAAATGTAAAAACATGCATGAAAAACTTACAATTTTAATGCTACTACATAATGTACCCAAAGGGAAAAAAAGTACTAAAATATCATATATATGCAAATGTGTACATATATATATGTATGCTTCTATTTATGTATATGTTTCTGACTCATCACTAATATTTTTCATAGATTCAAAATATAAATTTTCTATGTAAAAAGTTTTGAAAAAAAAACATAGGACAAGTTGAGACTATATTCACTACCCTGGTACCTTGGGGGGCAAGGGGAGTTACTACAACTATAGCAGGCATTTTTAATTGTTTTCTTTGTCATAGATCCCTTTGGAAGTCTGGTGAAGCCTGTCAACTTCTTCTCAGAATAAAATTTTTAAATGTGTTAATTAAATAAAATGCATAGTATTATAAAGGAAACCAATTATATTGAAAGACAGTTATGAGAATATTTTAAAAAACAAATCAAGGACCCCAGATTAAAAACTCCTGATCTACTGCATTGTACACCATGAAAATTAATGTTCCAAATGAACCTGATACACTGCCATATCAAAGATGTAACTTTAATATACTTAACAAAGTAAAGAATTGGATTATAAATACTTCTTTAAAGCTTCCCTTTTCTAATGCTAAACCTGGATCTTCTTAGGGGTTTTTTCTACCTCCTCCCAAATGAAGATTACTTCTTTCAGATTTCCCTTGCCACCCAACACTAAATCATAAGACTGAGAAGAGGGGGCATGATATTTCTTGGTCACTTTAAGGGTACTGCTTCAATAACAACTCTCAACAATATCTCTCTTCTTTTGAAATCAATACAATTTAAAGCCAGTCAGTAAGCACTTATTAAGTACCTATTATATGATACTGTGCTAAGAGTTGGAGATACAAAGAAAGGCACGATATTCTGAAACGTAAGAGGATAGTTCCTGCCCCCAAGTTCACATTTACATGTGTGTGTGTGTGTGTGTGTGTGTGTATAAAATATGTATATTTATATGAATAATATGTCTCAACTTCACCTAACCCATTTCTGCAACTCTTCAAAACACTATTCCACCTTGCTCAATGAATGACTCTTAGCATTCCATTCTCATCATTTTCTTCTACTACAACCCTTACTGTATTCGGTGACTTTAAAATTCATTCTGATGTTTCAACACCGGCCTTACATCACACCGTAGAAAAGGTAACATGGTATAGTTGAAAAAGTTATGAACTACATATTGAGTCACACAGTTGTACTATATATACTGGTTCTGATTTTTATTACTTATAAAACCACAAGACAATTAATCTCAGTTTTACCATCTGTAAAAATGAGGATATCTGTATGACTTATCTAATAGAGATATTGCAAGGAAAGCACTTTATAACCTGAAAAGTACTATGCAAACATGTGACGGCAGTATTTGGTGCATACATTTCATTCCATTTCAGCCATTCACAACAATGGCCATGTCACACTCATTCTATAATTAATTTTCTTGTATGAAATTTCTAAGATTGTAACCTTTCATTTCCTCCTGTTGAACTTGCTTTTTACATTTACCAGACCTCCAGCCCTTTTGACTATTTAGTTCCCAGTCCATCAAGATCCTCCCGGCTTCGTTTGTCTCTTCAAAACTAGAAGACATAGTCATTCACTCCTACGATGCTCCCAACTAGCATCCAAGAGTATACTGTTCCTTTGGTCTTCTGCCATATCTACCATGTATCAATTCATAGTTTTATTTATTTATTTTTTGCTCCAGCTTCTGGGATGCCACTGTTATAGATAGCTCAATGTCATAAAGTGGTTCTAAAGCCTCTGTAAATTCAAGCTAACTTTAGTGATTCTTAGATTCAGAGAAGGTTAAAGCCAGATGGAACCACAGAGATCATTTAGCCCAACTTCTTCCCTTTAAAGATGGGAGAACATAAATGAGTTGCCAAAATTAGTGGAAAAGTCAACACTTGAATCTGATTCCCAAAGATATGGTTTTTCTACTATATTTCTCTAATCTGAAGTACCCTGAAACCCATTTACTCACCTGTTACCGACTTCTTACCTCTCTTCCCCAAAATGGTTATTACAAATCTTTCTCCCTTCTAACAAACTAATTCCATTTCTATCAAGTACCATTTCAGCAGATGACCTTGTCTACTACTTTAGAGAACACAGAAAAGTCAGTTAATGAAATCCCTTAACTTCCTTTTCAAATAAAAAATTTCCACTATTCTTTGCCTCCTTTGCTCCTATCTGAAGTAGCCTTACTTCTTCCCAAAGACAACCCCTTTACCTTTGCCATTCTATCTCTCCTCTGTGATACTGCATCATCATCCTCTCTTGAATTACATAATTTCTCTCCCGGTTTCTTTCTACTAGCCTACAAACATGTTTAAGTTTCCCAATTTTTAAAAAATAATCCTCTCAACCCTGTTACTCCATGAAACCCTCATATTCTCTCTTTCCTTCTTTTGCTTCCATCCTCCAGGAGCAGTCTATACTAGTTACCTCCATCTCCTCATTTGCCACTTGTTCCTTAATGCCTAATAATCAGTCTTTTACTCCCACCACTATGACACTATTCTCTCTGAGGTCACCTATGACCTGCTAAATGTCAAATCCAATGGTCTTTGCTCATACTGTTAACACTGCCTGGAATACAACCATTAATGAATTTCCTGTTAAAAACCCAGCTTTTATTTATGACCCAATTCAAATATCCTGATCTTCCTAAGTCTAACTCCTTCTTCTTTAGTACCCTAAGCATTTTGCTTATATATCTCTTGTGGAATGTCAGTATATTATTTTTGTATACATGTCAAATCCCAGCAAGACTGTAAGCTCCTTTGAAGTAGGAATCTATTTATTCATTCACTTTTGAACCTGACCCAACATCACCTTAAATATTAGGTACTCAACAAATGTTTATTAAATCCAAAAAATACACAGAATACCCGAATCTATAAACAATTAAACAGATGGAGATCTACCTTGCCTCCACCCCACAACAAACAATTTAATGGTGTATTGATACCACTACATTTTTAAACATGTAGACAACTTTATAAAGTTATTATTGGGTCTTATGGTTCTCCATAACCTAGCTCCAATCTATTCTCATCTCCTTGTTTCCTATGTTTTTAACAGTGACATTTCAAGTTTATTAGAATTAATGTTTCCTCTAGTTATTTTAAGTTGTGACATTCAGCTTTTAATCTAAGATCTTATGATATATATGGACCATGTCCCACAAGCAATAAACAATGGAGATTGAATATATTTGTTTTAAGAATGGGCAAGATACACAGACAACATAACTTCCTTCAATCTCATTCCAACTTCTGAGAAGCCAATCCCCTAGGACTGGATTAGAGTTTGGTGGAAATTTTATAGTGTTTGATTTCCAGAGAACATCCCAAATAGCCTTCAGGTTTCAGTTTGAGGTAGCAAAGACCTGTGACTCCAAGTTGAGATGATTTCATGAATTATAATCCATCCCCAGAAGAATAAATTAACAGTCCTGAAATGAAAAGGGAACCAAGGAGCAACAGCAGAACCAGAACTGAGGGACAACTGGGGCTGTGGAAGAAGGCAGAAAACTGTTCTAAGGCCTCTCTCCCTGTAAACCAGTATGACAAAGGAAGATATGTTCTCCAAACAAAAGTGACCATAAAGATCAACTGGTGTGCTCACACTGATATGTGAGTCCAAGCTCTTGGCTTCCAAATCCAAGGTTCTCACCATGATACCCAGGTGGGGTCCTGCAGGAAAATTATCTTCCTCATACTATAATGCTATCAAATAGCAATTCATTTGAAGAAACTCTTGTAAACTGCAAGTAGACCTGGTAAAATTAAGATGAGGGATATCATAATCAAACAGTTGAAAGCAGCACCCTTCCTGCTCCCCTTTTGATAGCAGTATTGTTGTTTAGTGGTTTTAGTCATGTCTGACTCTTTGTGATCCCATTTGGGTTTTCTTGGCAGAGATACTGGAGTGGTTTGCCATTTCCTTCTCCAACTCATTTTACAGATGAGGAAACTAAGGCAAACAGGGCTAAGCGACTTGCCCAGGGTCACATAGCTATTAAGTGTCTAAGGCCAGATTTGAACTCAGGAAGATGAATCTTCCTAACTTTAGGCACTCTACCCACTGTGCCACCTAGCTGCCTCCAAAAGCAGTATTACTGCTTATTATTTTGTTGTAATCTTCTCTTTCTGAGATCTTGAAAATCAATTCCTGAATGCCTTTAAAACTGTGTTATGAATAGCACAAATTTATGTATTTTGGTCCACATGTGCTGGCCAATCTTAAAGCCCACTGATGCTACTTCACTGTTTACATTAAATATTGAGAATGGTGAAGTTCAAAAGCTACAGGTTCTACAACCCTTCTACTGGCCTAGACTTAAACAGAAGTGACAGTAAATCTATACCATTTCATATCTATTTGTCCCACTTTCAGTTTTATCTACAAATTCTGGGTGAAAATGACATGACATAGGTGGGTTTGATGCCAAGTTGTCTGGAGGAATGTTTTCAGCTCAATGGCTTTTCATTATTTCATAAGGAGTACTATACACTCCTCTATCACTGAGTTCTAGAATGCTTCTCAAACCAGATCATTATTTAAAGCAGGCAGTAAGTGACACAACGAGAGAGAACAAGACTTGAGTGTGAGTCTTGGTTCAGATGCTTACTAGCTGTGTAGACTTCCTAGCAAGTCACTTAAGCTCTCAGCCTCATCTCTAGAATGGGCACAGTGATAGCACCTACCTCATAGAGTTGTTTTGAGGATCAGATAACAGGTGCAATGCTTTACAAATCTTAAAGTACTATATAAATTCTAGTTATTATTACTCCAAAGCAGTATTGCTCTTGGCTACCAAATTGTGCCTAGCTATCACGAACATAAAAGACACATGGAAAGAGGAAGTCTCTGTTTTTTATCCTCACTATTAAACTTCTCTAAGAGATAGTGACAAAATCATTGTTTCTGCTTCTGCCAATTTTCCATCTTTAGAGGTGACAGCCAATTTAAATGGGCCTAGTTAATGTCACTGTAATTGCAGACAAAGTTTCCTAATCTTTATCTTTTCTTATAAATTTGGTATTGAGTTTAACATTTAACTAATCAATGAACTGACTAGACAAAGATAGCTAATTTGGAAATGATTTTCATATCAGCAATATATCATTTCCTGTCCATTAAGACACATAAAAATGAAACTTCTGAATAATTTAGAGCCTATGGCCTGATTTTTTAAAAAATCCCTAATCACATATGTTCCAAAATAATTTCTGATCTCTATCATGTCCTTAAATACAAATTTCCATGTACCAAAGTAATGGCTGATAGTTTAAGAGGTTTTTAATCAAATTTTGCATAAAATTTATTCAATTTTCAAACTCTGCAAAAGATATTGGCACGAAAACTGTAATCATCTTAATGGTAGTCTTTTTGCTTATGTTCATCATAAGACTGCAAAGGAAAATGACCAATTAATGCACAAAATGATTCCCTTTGAAACCGTGATGAAACCAGCCCCTCAGACACCTTTTAATCCACTTCTCTTGGGAGAGCTGGCGGATGTGGAATCTTTATCCAATGACCAACAAGGGGACATTGAAGGAACTGAATCTTATCAATCTTAATATTCTTACTATAAACAAACCATTAGAGGGGAGTTGCAGTTAAATGGAAGGATGACTCAAAGGTTCTCTTTGGAGAGATAAATAAACAAGTTAGCAGAATAGGTTTTATCATGCATCCAAAGGGAAGCAAAAATATCATTTCATAGGATATTTGGTATTCTTTTATTGCAATACTCGTAAGTATTTACAAAAAATTACCATTAAAAATAACAGTAACCTATCCACCAACTGCTGTTGCAGAGAATTAAAAGGTACAAGAATTCTATGAAGAACTCATTAAGACCCTTCAGATTAAATCAACATACACTATGATAACTGGTGCTTTAACACAAAGGTGGGAATAGGTGTAGGTGGTGAGAAATACATTGGAAAATATGGATCAAGAAAAAAGAGAGAAGGCAATGATGTACAGTCTATATAGAAGCCTTACTCCTACACATAACTTTTGAGAAAAGCATTTCAAGGTACTGGATGTGGCAAACATGCAATAATATTACCAAAAAAAATGAAAGAAAAAGAGAAAAAAAGAAACTGGTTATAGTTTAACAGACTAGAAATATCTTATTACTGATGTAGGTATCACTCTTGAATCAATTGTCTATGTATAGTCAGATCACTTATTAGAGCAAAGATCAAAATTAATACAAAACTAGAAAAAAAGAATGAGAAAAATATATTGTATGTAATGAAAATATTCCAACTTGACCTATTTAAATATTTTACTGATGATAAAATATGGGTTATGGGCTGGGGGCTGACATGGATTACAATAATTTCATTTAGTTCAACTAATGTAAATCAAGTGCCACAATAAGGAGTACAGACAGGGGCAGCTAGGTGGTACAGTGGATAGAGCTCAGGCCTTGGGAGTCAGGGGGACCTAAGTTCAAATCTGGTCAAATCTTGACACTTAGTTGACACTTACTAGCTGTGTGACCCTGGGCAAGTCACGTAACCCCCATTGCCCAACAACAACAACAACAACAAAAGACAAGTAATATACATTCCCAAGCATTAGGAAAATTATGTTGACAACTTTGCAAAAGATAAATCATAGGACACAGACTAAAGGCAAGGATCTCAGGAAGCTATTACAGTAGTTGTTCAAGTAAGAAGTAATATGTGGGGAAAAAAAAGAACAGAAGAAGTAATATGTGTACAAGTCAGGCGCCTTAGGGAAATAACAGATACTCACATACGGTTTGCTAAATAAACTATCTCTATTGCCATACGTGGATGATCAATTTTCAAATAATTAGAAACTGAAAAAAAAAAAACCCCGAAACTAAAAGTTAAGGAACTTGCCCACTTTGACTCTCTACTTTTCTGTCCTTGCTCAAATATCTAAAGAAGATAATTTATACTTAAGATTGTGACCAAAGGTTTCTCTGCCCAGGAACTCTCAGCCTAGGGGGCAATTTCCTTATCATTTATGACTTTCAAGAAAACAGCAAAAGTTCTGCAAGTTGTTCGAGGATTCCAGCTAGCTCTATTTGCCTCTGATGTTTCTATCGCTTCCCAACTAGACACTGGTCCTTATTCTTCATCCTTAGTAAACTTTCAATTGTATCCAATTTTGTTTTTTGTTTCACGTTTTTAACTGGAAAACAGTAATGGATGGTATTTTTTTTAAAAGGCAATCAAAATAACATCAACCAATAAGCTAGATGCCTAATTTCTCATGTTAATAAAATATTTATGAGACTGATCTATACACATATTGAGGAGAGAGTTGATGAAAAACTCAGCAAAAAACAGACATGCTTCCAAAAAACTGTATCTTTGGTCATATAAATGGCTGAAAGGTATAGAGAATACAAGATACTGAGGTTTACTCTTTGTTGGTTTTAAAAATAGTATGCCTCTTGAAGAGTGGAATGAAACCTTGAAGTGAAGGCTCTTTTCCAAAAAGGTATGTTCCACACATGTTAAACATCACACAAAATATCTTGACAGATACACTCATAGGCACACTTTTGCTTAAGAATTCTCTAATTACCAACATCCAGTTTGCCTCTGTCATGTTACACATCTTTCTATAGAGTTCAAATGAAGGATTCCCTATAGATGGTCAAGTTCTCCATTTTGTCTTGTTAACAAATGACTTTTTGTTGATTTCATCAAGCCACAGAGTCCTGCAAGGCATCCCTGATGAAAGCCACAACTACTACAGCAATTCATTCTTCACAGGAAAAAACAAAAGGAAAAAGAATTCCTAATTTCCAAATTATGATATGCAGTTGGACAGGAAGGCCAATTAGTTAGTCTATTAGTAGATAATCTTAGGCATTCCAGATGAATGATAAGCTGGACCAAGAAATTAATAGACTGAAATACATTTGAGTAACTGTGCAGTGCTTTGAATCATTTCAAGCTGCTCCCTGACACAAAAGTTGAATATATTAGTATTCTCCTCGTAAAATTATATGGCTGGAAATCATTCAGTAGTACAGTTTATCAAGAATCAAAATTATGGGCAGCCTAGAACATAATACAGAGAGGCGGGAGGGTATTAAGTAGCCTCTACCATACTCCTAAGACGACTGACATGCAACAAGAGATGCAAAAGGTATTCAGGAAATGTATGATAATTTCTTATCTGGATAAAGAGAGTATTTCACACCAATAAGATCACAGATCCACTGAAATATTATTTATGAGAAATAAGAAGAAGTAACACATCCACTTGACATTAATGTTACAATGACCATAATTTGAACTTTGCTGATTCAGAAGCCTGCCGAAATTTTGTAGTACTCTCAAGGTCATCATTTGGAACATAAATATTCATTGTACTCTAGGCATGTGAAAGTGCTATTTGTGATCTGTCTGGTTGATAGTAGCTTGCTTACAGTATCTTTTATATAGCAATTTATTTAGAGAATTCACTTAATCTTAAATGCACATAAAGAAAAATTGTTTCTCTCTCACAATTGCTGATCATAGCAAAATCAACTATATGTGTTCATTTGTATTTTACAGTTCTTTAAACAGTACTTACAGAACTTCCAAAGAATAATTTTTAACCTGATGCTTTCAACTGTGTTTATATTACAAATAAGTATTTGCAGCTTTATAATTTTTCATATGATAATAACAACAATGTTTTCTAAAGAGCTTCACTATTACCAATTAATTTCCTTCCACAAACTATTACTTACCCTGAGCAAATCATCTATACGACCTTCTTTCTTTTCCAGGTCCTGGTTTTTATTACTTTCTAGTGCAGCTAATTTCAGCATTGTGAGATCAGTCTAAACAAAAGAAAACTGTTTTATCTTCTGCATCATATGGCCTATACATCTAATAATAAAATAGAATGTAAAAGAAAAAAAAAAACTTGAAAAACTACCACTCAATGTCAGCTTTAAAAAATGCATTAATGCTAACTATATTCTAGTTAACCAAGCTAAGATCACACCAATAAGATCACAGATCCATCAAAATAATATTATTTATGAGAAACAAGAAGTAATATTAAATCTAGAGATCTCACAAAGATGACACCATTTATACCCACTTGAGAAGAGAATGAAGTTCACTAACAAAGATTAAAAAAGCCCATGTTTTATGGACATTCATTTGATTTTGCAAGAACTGTATGCTCATTTACATAAGAGACAGAAGGAATGAGAGTGAATTTTAATTTCTGATCCAGCTAAACTCCACATAGTGTAACCCATTTAGCTTTCTTGAGTCACAATGTGATTTGTAAATACATTTTTGAAACAAATAGAAGCTAATGCAATTGTTTCTGAGGACAGAAGAAATTTATAAGATTACAATTTACCTGAATAATTTTAAAAGATAACTGCTTTGGTTGTGTAATAGGGTGGTCCCCAAAAGCTAATGCAGTAGGAGAAGGGCTATTCGGCCGAACCTAAAATACATATTTAAAAAATTACCTCATTAGGAAAAAAAGTTAAGGTCCTTTATACCAACGTTGATCACCTAGAAGAAATATTTGCATTTTCTAATAGCCTAATGACCTCCTCCCCCTTGGAAATCCTAGAAATTATTTTAAATAATTGTTAAAACATAGCCAAAAGAAATTGTGCTTAAACAAACACTTGAAAAATGTCAAAAAAGAATTACAGCGGCTCAAAAAGTAAATGTGATTTCTCATAGAAGTCTTGAGCTGCATAATAATATATGGATCTACTGCACATTCATTTAAAAATCAACAGTATAGTTTCCTCGATCAGAAAAGTCACAACATAAAATTTAATGGGTATCATTATTTGTACAAAGAAGTAAAATGTTTAAAAATCACAACTGGAAGGAATGTGAAATCTCAAAGACTTTGAAAATCCAATCCTCTTTACTGTCCAAAAGGGGAAAGGGGGTGGGAAATTATCCAGGTTGACAGCAATAAAACTTATCTTTAAATATCCCAGAAACAAAAATTCTTCAAATGTTTCCTTCAATCTTACTGTCAAGAAAGATGGAATTCAGAATTCAATCTTACCATTATGAATTTATTCCAAGCTTATTTTAGTCCTTATGTACCCAACAACACCTAACTTACAGAAACAATAGTTTCAAATACAATTATGTTATTTTATTAAATGTTTTATTTTCATGGGACAAGTTTTGCTGTCATAAAGCTATATGATACATAATGATCATTAGATGTTTAAAAAGAATGCTAGTCTATTTATATAACTGATAACTTTTAATTTAGATGAAGGAGTCTATATGGAAGTTACAAATTATAACTTCCATATAAAAGTTACTTAGTATTAAAACCTGAATTAGGCTAAGCATGATAAATTCACAGGTAAAACTTACACAGGAGGAAGGAGTGGAATGTGAATGTGAATTCTGAGGCGATCGGATTGCAGGAGGTATTCCCCTTACTGGACTAGAGCCATTTCCACCTTGATACTGAAGAGAAAAAAAACAGGAATCAAAAATGCCTCGAGAAGACCCTTTGAGATAAAGTCTTAATTATTTTTAGATTAGATATGATACTAACATAAATAAATCCAGTTTACAATGCAGAAGGAAATCATAATTAAGGTATTTCTAGTCAGTTTCTAAAAGGCTGAAAAATAGGAAAATTTCTAAGAAAAAGTGTAAAAGTATCTCTTCCCCACCCCAAAAATATTACTTTTATACAGTAATCATTTCTTTATTATTAAAATTATCATAACATAGGATAACTTCCCAAGTTAAGTAGAATTAGGCTGATCACCCTCTAATCGAATGCCAAGGGTTTTGTTTTAAAGGCAGGAAAACTTATTTGAAAAATATGATTATGTCCTCATTTTGAGTGTTTTACACACAGCTTACTGCCAAAGTGAAGACTCCAAAATCATGCTCTACACTCCCAGTAAATGGACATGATACTATGCAAAAGTAATGAACAGACCTGGCTTACTTAAGAGTAGGTACTCTTAACAGCATATAAACCTGTGTACCACATGATGCAGTTTTTCTCATATTTAAGCAGTTACAACCTCAAGGACTCTTGTCTCTTTCTGCCCGCTTTACTCTTTTCTCCACTGCTCTCAGCAATGAACAGTCTCAGCTTGTTGCCTTTTCTCTGGGCTGCCACCAGATTCCTCTCCAAATAATACATACTACCCATGTCACTGCCCTAACAATCAAGTAAGTAAGCAATGAGTGAACAGTAGAAAAGAAGTGATTTACTAGAAGGTTTCTTTAAACCCTTTTCTAAACATCCTGTGTATAGAAGAGGATCAATGAGACTGTTCACTCAGTGACTAATATTAAGCTCAAGTATCAAATGTGATGTAGTAGAAAGAGGATTTAACTTAGGATAGACGTGGACTCAACTCCTATGTGCACACATAGGCAAGTCAATTAACCTTCTGAGCCTCAGTTTCTCTCTCTCTGTCAAGAAAAGAGCACAAGACAATTTACCCTCTACATGGCGATGACATTCAATTCAACAAGTGATGACATTAAAATTCAAAAAAGTTATTTACCAACCACCCACCATGGCTAGGTGTTGGATAATGAGATCATGAATATAAAGGAGAATGCATGTAAAGCACTCGGTAAGCATGAAAGCACGATATACAAAGCAGTCACGCCTTGGTTGCCAAAAGTATTTCTTTAAGGACTTGTAATTTTCTTCTGTGATTTTCTTCTCCTCCATAAATCAAGATCTCAGTTGTTCTACAACTATACAGATGGGTCTTCAAATGTTACCATGGCCCAAAAATTCATTAACCCAGGGCCATGCTGGCAATGAGTGAGCCACTCTGCATCTTCCTAGGCTACACCTTGTACAAGGCACATCCACTACTGACCTTTCCAGCTTAGAGGCCTCTCAGAGCCTGTGTTATGCTGTTACAGCTTTTAAGAATGCAACGTCATGTCTAACAATGATGTGGCACTGGCATGGGACTTCAATGCTTGTATGGAAAACACAAGAAAGAATAATTTTGGAGGGAATATTAACAGTGAGTTTTGCCATACTAGGCAATCCCATCCTCTCTTTTAAGAAAAAAATACTTTGCAATATAGTATATAGTGCTTGCCTTATCAGTTTTTATATATGCCCCAAATTAGCAGTTAAAATGAGGAGTATTTTAGTTGAATTTCTGAACAGTTCTTAGAAACTGACTCCCAAACTATTTAACCTATGGCTCTAGGCCCTAAGTTCCGCTCCAATGGTAATAAAAATTCTCAAATAGATGAGACATACTCTGTTAAGGTTCCTTCTATCTGAAATTAGCAATAGTTGAATATATAGTTTAGAGGAATTATTTTTGGCCAAATGAAGAATTACATCATTTCAAAAGATAGGAA
Organism: Vombatus ursinus; assembly: GCF_900497805.2. NCBI lineage: Eukaryota > Metazoa > Chordata > Mammalia > Diprotodontia > Vombatidae > Vombatus > Vombatus ursinus. The sequence continues at coordinate 45,756,631 of NW_020954557.1, read as the reverse complement.
AAATCCTTTAAAAAAAAAAAACTTACTTCAAAATAGTCACTAATTTTGAGGCCACGTCCTCCGATACTTTTTCCTAAAAAAAAAAAATGGAAGAAAGGAAGGAAGGAAGAAAGGAAAAAGTGTCACATATTTAAAACACAAAGATAATGACTACTACATGATTATTTTGTCAGAAAAGTGAACTTGTTGGGATTTCATTTCTAAAGAAATTAAGAAAACTTTCATTGAATATGAGCACCTGCCGGTTCATTCAGTTGGTGTTGGGGGTACGGGGGGAAAAGGAGAGTACATTAGTGAAAACAAAACTTCTCAGTTCTGTTGTTCTTGTTGTTGTTTTTTTGGCTAGGCAATGGAGTTAAGTGACTTGCCCAGGGTCACACAGCTACTAAGTGTTATGTGTCTGAGGCTGCATTTGAACTCAGGTTCTCCTGAATTCAGGGCTGGCGCTTTATCCACTGTGCCACCTAGCTGCCCCTAAAACTTCTCAGTTCTGAAGGAACCAGATTCTACTTTGAGAATTCCAAATAATGATGGCAGGCCTTTTAAATGATAAATGGCATACTTTATTAGAAACATGTCAATTAAAGTAATTGTTCCAATTATTGGAGGTTCACATAAACACACGATGTTAAGAGATTAAATTCTATTACACTAATTGCTTAAAAAATAAGCACTGAGCAGATTAGCATGTTATAAAACTACAATCAAATCACACTGGTTTATGGCTTCTAATTGTTCATAAAAACAGATCAGAGCGAACAAAGGGAACAAGTGGTGACTTTATACCAACAGACTAATTCAAACCTGTAAATTACAATGAAAAAGCTCTGTTAAACAGACATGTCTGTGCTCTGCCAAAGGCCTAAAAGGTACTCAAATACAGAGGCCATCTTGCACATAGATATTTTGCCTTTTTAAAAACATTGTAAATTGTGGGTTATTTTGTACATAAACAAAGTTTAAATGTGGTTCCCCTAAGTACACTATGATAATAGTGTAGGAATTATTAACAAAATATAGTAAGAACTCAGCCCATGAAAAATATTCTTCTGAAATGCACACTCAATAGTACTGAATGCACACTCAATACTACACTGAAGTAAATATAATTTCTGCAAAAAGATGGAGATTTTAAAAATGCTTCTATAAATTCAACATTCTTGATCCACCAAGTCATATCTGAAAATACACATGACATAAAGCTGTGTGTGAGAGGGAGGTCAGTGTCTAATAAGGGTAGTACATGATACCTCTATGCTTTGGTCTCTAAAGTTACATAATGGAGCTAATGCCAACCTGTCATCCATTCATTTTATAGGTTTGTAACTCCAGCAAAATTTAATAAAAAAAAAAAATTACTCATAAGAATGAGCAATTTGTAAAGTATTTTCAATTTGTCTGAAATGTTCCTAACTAAAATATTTTCAGTTATCCAGATATTTCCCTCCCACAAAGAACACATTTTTAGATTTAAATGTTTAGATTTAAGTAAATCTTAACTAGGATAAAAATGTTTCAAGATGAGATTTTGTTTAGTATTTTTCATCCATTTAAGAGTATAATATTGACATTATATTCTATTCATCCTAAAAATAATAATTTTTAGTTTTGTGAAATGGTATCTAATAAATCTAAAATTTAAAATAAATTATAAATTTGTTATTTATATTTGTAAATATTTATTGTTAATTATTATTATTTAAAATAATAAATCTAAAATCTAAAAAATATGGTTTAAGTACTTATAGAAACTTTAAAATACTAAACACATGAAAACATCACATAAAAATCAAATTTTTCTTAAGACATACTCTATACTTTCAACTTTTGATTTTTGTAATTGTTTAATTTGTCTACATTACCAAAAATAATCAACATGAAAAAACACTGTGGATATTTTGAAATTGTTAATATAAAATGCTTCCTATTTCTGCAAAGAAATTCAATAGGATATAGTTTGTCATTTCTGAAAGTAGAGCTTTTTCTGTTTGGGGAAATAAAACAAATACAGAATCCTAGAATGGTTGGGAAATATTCAAGATACTGGAACATTTTTCCTATGAGCCAGTAAGTATATCAAGTTTAATAGAAGAAAGAAATACAGCCTATGCATTGTAACTTGTCCTAATGCTAATATTATATTATGCGGAATCTGCAAGAGACATTAATATAATACTTTCACACATACAAAATAATTGAGCTAGACAGACCTTACTCAGGGGATGACATAAAGACTTTCTAGAGATAGGTCCTTATTCAATAACTCCTCAAATCAGAATACAGAGGAATCTCAGAGAAGGTTAAACTAGAGAAACTCTGCTATGATCTGTACTACTTACCACTTTCCAGCAGGTATCTTTCCTCTTTTAAATTTAACTTTCATTGACAAGTGCAAACATGCCTCCTAATGACAAAAGTCCAGTTGGTTTCCCTGTCTCTCCACTCTCCAATCCTTTTCTACACAATTGCCAAATTGGTATCTCTAAAGCACAGGTCCAGCAGCTCCCTACTGCCCGTAGGGTAAAATAGAAACTCCTGTCCTTGACATTTTCCAATCACTACCTAGGCTCCAGTCTACCTTCACAAATATATTGGACATCACTTCCTTTCACTCACTCTATCTTGCAGCTAAACTGGCCTCGCTTCTGTACCTAACAGATGACATTCCATTTCTTGTCATGGTGCCTTTTCACAGACACCAATATTTGAAATGCATTTTGCCCTGTCCCTGCAGGAACATCTAAAGTGCCACTTCTTACCAGGAGGGTGTTCCTGATACTGTCTTGCAAAATTATTTAGTATTTATGTAAATGAGCATATCATAGTTTTCCATAATATACGCTCCTCAAGGGCAGGATTTCATTTTTCTCTTTCTATCCTTAGCCTCACAAATAGTAAGTGCTTAGTAAATGCTTGTCAAATTAGATTGTTAAGAAAAACAAGCATACAAACTGAAATATATGAATAAAACAAGAGACTGAAAATTATTTTACATGATTCATAAACTTCCACTAACAAGTATCATTAAAAGTCCAATTATCACTGAATAAGGACTAATACAACTAAAGGGAATTAAACCACTGCAAAAAAAAAAAGGAGAATGAAGCTAAGTATATAGAAAACCATCTCATACCAAGTCTAATGCTCCAAGGGGCAGCTAGGGGACACATAGTGGGTAAAACTGCTGGACTCCAAATCAGGAAGACCAAAGTTCAAATCTCACCTCAGACACTTACTAGCTGTGTGACCCTAGGCAAATCATTTAACCTCTGTGGTATTCCACATCTGAAAATGGGGATGATAATAAAAGTACTTACCTTCCCAGGATTGATTTAAGGAACAAAATGAGATAACATGTATACAGTACTTTGCAAACTGAAGGGCACTTACAGAAATGTTTTTATTAGTATTAATAAGAAACACAGTTCTTGAATAGCATTCTGAGAACAATCTCATCGAGAAGTTGGATAATTAATGTTGCTATTATCTAATTTCAATGACAAATATGCACAGTGAGCTAACAGTACATTGATATTTGGACTCTAGACACAAAGAACATTATCTGACTATCATTACATGGTCACCCTATATGATTTAAGGACCAATTTATAGTAAGGCACTATTTTGAGTTCAGTACTGGAAATTTTTAGTCTAAAGAAATAGATTCCTAAAGTCATATTGAAAAAAGTTGAAGTAGAAGAAAATAAAATAGATCTTTAGGGATTTTAAAATAGTTATTAATTATCTGAATTTTCCTGAGGAAAAAGATATCAAAAATAATTAAGGAAAACAGTTTTGGTGGTGTTGTTTTCTTTAATTAAGGACTACAAATTTCTCTTAAGTAACAACCAAGCACCAATTTATTTGATGAAGATAGTACTCCAATTTTAAGTTATTAGTTAATCTCATTTCTCTAGCCTTTAAGACAAGATCATTATGAGGAAGTAACTAACAATTTACTACTATGGAGATCAGATAATAGGTACAATTAACAAGTATTTATTAAATGTTTTCTGTAAGCCAGACATTGTGCTAGAGGTTGAGGATACAAATACAATTAATGAAACAATTCTTACTTGCTAAAAATTTACATTTTAGCGGTGGCAACAAATACATTTATAAGTATATACAGAATAAATATAAAGTAGTTTCAGAAGAAAAGTACTAGCAGTTGAGGGACTAGGAAAAGCTTCATGTAAGTAGTAGTGATTGAATGGCATTTTGAATGAAGAAAGAGATCCTACCAGGTAGAGGGAAGCTCGGAGACGATTCCATTTAAACAATCAGTGCACAGGCGCAGACAAGGGAGTTATGTTTAGCTGAATCACAGTGTGTGGGAGTACAAGTAATATATAAGGATGGAAAATAAAAAGTTGTGAAGGGTTTGAAAACTAAAAAGAAGAGTTCATACCTTATTCTAGAAGCAATGAGAAGCCAGTGTAATCTGAATTGGAGAATAACACAGTCAGATCTGTGCTCTTTTGCAACAGTGGGGAAAATGGAATAAAGGTATAAAAATATTAGAGGCAGGAAGACCAAGTAGGAAGCCATTGCAATAATCTACAAAAGAGGTAATGAGGGCATGAATTAAGGTGGTAGCTATGTGAACAGAAATAAGGAGTCAGAGGCAAGAAATATTGTGGAGGTAGGAATGGCAAGATTTGACAACTGCTTAGTTTTGTGTGGTGAAGATGAGGAGTTATGGTTAAAGCCAATATTACAAACCTGGGAGACTGCAAGAACAGTAGGTGAAGAGTGGAAAATAAGGAGTTTTATTCTGAGCATGCTAAGTTTGAGATATTGGGACATTTGGCTTGAAATGTCTAACAGGAAATTGCTAATGAAGGACTGAAGCTCAAGGGAGTGTCAGGAGTTAGAATATAGAAAAGTCATGGTCACAGAGACTGTAATTAAACATATGAGAGTTGATAAGGTTACCAAAAGAGAAAGAAACACTCAGGACGAGTCTTGGAGAACACCTACAATTCAGAGGTATAATATGGATGATGAGACAGCAAGAGATAGAGAAAGTCGATTTAGATAGAAGCAGAAAGAGGAGAGAGTGGTGCCACAACAGCCCAGGGAAAAGAGAATTTTCAGGAAAGGGTGACTGAGAAGGATGAGAACTAAAAAAGAACATTAGATTTGGCATTTAAGGGATCCTTGGTAACTGGAGAGAGCAGCTTCAGCCCAGTGATGTGGCTGAAAACCAGGCTGCATTGGATTAGGAAGTAAAATAAGAGGAAAAGAAAAAAAAGTCAAAAGGAGAAGAGAGGAAGAGAGAGAAAAGTGAGAAGGGAAAAGAGGAGCGAGAAGTGAGAGAGGAGAAAGAATGAAATATGATAAAACCAGAAAGGGATGGGATCAAGGGCACATGTAGGAAGGTTGGCCTCAGCAAGGATAAGGGCTACCTCATTGTGAGAAAGGAAGGGAATGTAGGAGGAAATACGGATGATAAGGAGTTCTGATATGAAGGAGAAAAGAAGGAGCTCCTGTCAAATAGCTTTAATTTCTAAAGCTAGGTCCCTAGCTAAGAAAGAAGGGGGAGGGGAAGATGTGGAAGGCTTGAGGAAAGAAAATATAATGTGGAAATGCTTGTGTGGGAATGAGACAGGGAATCAACTAGGGAGTAATAAAAAGTGTCTCACTTTAACTAAGGCTCAGGTCTAGTTGGATGACATAAATTTATACTGTCCACATCAGCATGGTGTGACTTCCTCTAGCGCAATTTAGTAGTGGAGCAGAAGAGATATACAGTGGGAATAATCAGGGCAGATGTTTGGCAAGGGATGAATGATGATAGAGAAAAGAAACAAGGGATTCAATAGTAGAGGACAATGTAGAGTTTGACTGGGTAACAAGACTGGAAAGGAAGGGAAGTGAAATCTGAGCAGGGCGAATGACCTGACAAAGCACCCTTTCTTGACAATGTATGTAAAAAAGGTCTCACATACTGAATAAGTAAAAGCATCTTCCGAGCCACACAAGAATAAAACTATTACTAGTTCTATGAACAAAATCTTAAAGAGGACATTTTACAACAACAAGTTCACAAAGTTATTAACAACAAATACTTATTTGGTTCTCAAAGATCATTGTTTAACTCACCCTGACTGCTTTCACTTTGGTTTTCTGCTTTCCTCTTTCTTCCTCTGGATGGCTCTGACTGTTTCTTCTCTGGAGTCTGCAAACAAACAAACAAACAAACAAAAAAAACCAACCAAACAGTTAAGAGAATGATAAGTTATTTTTATGATGTAGTTATACCTTGAGTAATATGTTTTAGTATAAAAATGTTTCTATTCAGTAGTAGTGTTGTTGTTACATTTTTAATCCTAGTTTATCATTGTCATCTGCTATTCTAAGATTAATTTTTCATTATAAAAATTAAGGTACAAATTCTGCGAACAGAAAAATGTAGTTAGACTTAAAACAGACTTCCTCAGGTAGACCAAATAGTGTAAGAATAAAAAAGTCTTCAGAAGTACCTAAAACAAGACTCATTCTTTTTTTGTCTTTTAAGACCTATTCTTTTTCTCCCCAAAACTTTTTATTCTCTCCCTCCCTTCCAATACTTAAATATGGGACACAATCTTCGGTCAATTTGGAATAATTTGGGGATAAGATACAGCTCCCACTGGAAGATTACAATCTGGGCAACAGCTAGACAGAAGAGAAAGGAGAAAGTGACAATAAAAATAAATTGTTAAGAGTCCTTCTTGCAGAATCTTAAGCATAACCTTGCTCAAGGCATGTGAAATGAGAACAGTTGTTTGGTCATTTGAACCTTCCTTGGCATTGCCCTTCTTTAGGATTGAGACATAAACTGATCTTTTCCAATCCAATGTACGCTGTTGAGTTTTCCTTGGCATCACTTGACACTTACTAGCTGTATGACCCTGGGCAAGTCACTTAACCCCGAATGCCTCACCAGAAAAAAAAAAAAGAGAAAAGAAAAAAGAAAAAAAAAGGTGGCTTGATTATAAAAAAAAATATCATGGCAACTGGTCCCATCACTTCCTGGCAAACAGAGGGAGAAGAAATGGTAAAAGCTGGAGAGTAATAATGTGACTATCACATTTTCAGTGGGTAAAGACTGAGGAACCAACAAAGTGAACAGATTAACTAGAAGTCATAAGATTAAACTAGAAAAAGAGGTTGGGGTGGGAAGGATCTCTAGGTACTCCAGTTTGTTCTATTTTGTAGCAATTAATTTTTATATTCCCACCTGGATCACTGCCCTGTCATGACAGAGGGGCTTGCACAGCTCAATGAAATTATGAGCTATGCCATGCAGGGCTACCCAAGACAGACAGGTCATGGTGGAGAGTTCTGACAAAAGGTGATTCACTAGAGAAGGAAATAGCAAACCACTCCAATATCCTTGCCAGGAAAATCCCACGGACAGTATTAAAATGATAAAAGATATGACATGGGAAGATGAGCCCCCTCAGGTTGGAAGGTACCCAACACATTACTGGTAAAGAGTGGAGGATAACTACAAGTAGCTCCAGAAAGAAGCTCAACTGTAGATGTCTGGTGATGAAAGGAAAGTCCAATGCTATAAAGATCAATATTGCATAGGAACCTGGAATATAAGATCTATGAACCAAGGTAAGCTAGATGTGGTCAAACAGGAGATGGAAAGATTAAACATAGACAACCTAGGTGTCAGTGAACTTAAATGGATTGGAAAGGGTGAGTTTAATTCAGATGATCATTACATATACTACTGTGGGCAAGAATCCCTTAGAAGAAATGGAGTACCCCTCAGACAATAAAACGGTAAAAAAAGACAAAACAGTACTACGTTATGTATAACCTCAAAAATGACAAAATGACATCTGTCCAAATCCAAGGCAAACCATTTAACATCACAGTGATACAAGTATATGCTCCAACTACTGATGCCAAAGAGGCCAAAGTTGATCAGTTACATGAAGACCTACAACATCTTCCAGAAGTATCACCCAAAAAAAGATCTTACATTCTTCATAGGGGATTGGAATGCTAAAATAGGAATCAAAAGATAATTGGAATAACAGGCAAGTTTGACCTTGGACTACAAAATAAAGTAAGGCAGAGACTAACAGAGTTTTATCAAGATAGCTTGCTGGCGACAGCAAACATTTTTTCAACAACCCAAAAGGCGACTTTACACATAGACATCACTAGATGGTCAACATTTAAATCAGATAGATTATATACTTTGCAACCAAAGGTGGAGAAGCTCTACATTAAAATAAGTCCATTAAATCAAGACATTGCAAAATTCAGACTTAAATTGAAGAAAGTAGGGAAAATCACCAGACCATGTAGGCATGATCTAAATTACACCCCTTATGAATATGAAGTGGAAATGATGAATAGATTTAAGGGATTAGATCTGGTAGACAAAGTACCTAAACAACTATGGACAGAGGTTAAAATATTTTACAGGAAGCAGAAACAAAAAAACATTCCATAGAAAGCAAAATGGCTATCTAATGAAGCTTAACAAATAGCTGAGGAAAGAAGGAAAGTGAAAGGTAAAGGAGAAAGAGAAAGACATACCCAACTGAAAGCATAATTCCAGAGAACAGCAAGGAAAGATAAGCTTTTTTTTTAACCAGCAATGTAAAAAATAGAAGAAAACAATAGAATAGGAAAGACAACAGATCTCTTCAAGAAAATTACAGATATCAAAGGAAGGTTTCATGCAAAAATGGGCATGATAAAAGACAAAAATGATAGGGACTTAACAGAAGCAGAGATTAGGAAGTGGTGGCGAGAATACACAGAACTATACAAGAACTATCTTAATATCACCAATAACTATGATAGTGTGGTTACTGATCTAGAGTAAAACATCTTGGAGAATTAAGTCAAGGGGGCCTTAGGAAGCATTGCTAACAATAAGGCTAGTGGAGGTGATGGAATTCCAGCTGAGCTATTTAAAATCCTAAAAGATAATGCTGTTAAAATGCTGTATTCAATATACCAGCAAATTTGGAAAACTCAACAGCGTACATTGGATTGGAAAAGATCAGTTTATGTCTCAATCCTAAAGAAGGGCAATGCCAAGGAAGGTTCAAATGACCAAACAACTGTTCTCATTTCACATGCCTTGAGCAAGGTTATGCTTAAGATTCTGCAAACTAAGGCTTTAGCAACATGTGAACCAGAAGTATAGGCTAGTTTTTGAAGCAGCAGAGGAACTAGAGACCAAAGTGCCAACATTTGCTGGATTATGGAAAACTTTCTACTTCTGCTTTATTGACTACACTAAAACCTTTGACTAAGTAGATCACAACAAAATGTGTCAAGTCCTCAAAGAGATGAGAGTATCAGACCATCTTATTGTCTCCTGAGAAACCTGTATGTGGGTTAAGAAGCAACAGTTAGAACCAAACATGGAACTGACTGGTTTAAAACGGGAAAAGGAGTACAATAAGGCTGTATGCTGTCACCTTATTTATTTAACTTATTTGCAGAGTACAACATGTGAAATGCCAGGCTGGATGAATCAAAAGCTGGAATTAAGGTTGCCAGGAGAAATGTCAATAATCTTAGATAGGCAGATGATGCCACTCTGATGGCAGAAAGTGAAGAAGAATTAAAGAAGCCTCCTGATGAGGGTAAAAGAAGACAGTGTAAAAGGTAGCTTGAAAGGGGCAGCTAGGTGGTGCAGTGGATAGAGCTCTGGCCTTCGAGTCAAGAAGACTTGAGTTCAAATCCAGCCTCAGACACTTGACACTTACTAGCTGTATGACCCTGGGCAAGTCACTTAACCCCGAATGCCTCACCAGAAAAAAAAAAAGAGAAAAGAAAAAAGAAAAAAAAAGGTGGCTTGATTATAAAAAAAAATATCATGGCAACTGGTCCCATCACTTCCTGGCAAACAGAGGGAGAAGAAATGGAAGCACAGTCAGATTTTACAATCTAGGGCTTAAAGATCACTGCAGAAGGTAACTGCTGCCATGCAATTAAAAGACGTTACTCCTTGGAAGGAAAACTATAGAGCTCTAGACAGCATACTAAAAAGCAGAGACATCACCTTGATAACAAAGGTGCATATAGTCAAAGCTATGGTTTTTTGAATAATGATGTATGGCTGTGAGAGTTAGACTATAAAGAAAGCTGAGTGTTGCAAAATTGATGCTTTTAAACTTGTGGTGCTGGAGACTTTTGAGAGTTTCTTGGATAATAAGGAGTAAATCAGTCAATCCTAAAAAGAAATAAATTCAGACTACTGATTGGAAGAACAAATATTGAAGCTGAAACTTAAATACTTTAGCCACAGATGAGAAGACAATTCAATGGAAAAGACCCTGATGTTGGGAAAAATTGAAGGCAAAAGGAAAAGAGGAGGGCAGAAGATGTGATAGATAGATAGTGTCATGGAAGCAATGTATATGAGGTTGGATAGATTTCGAGAGACAGTGGAGTAAATAAGGGCCTGGCATGCTACAGTCTACATGAAGAATATGACACAATTGAACAAATAAATAACAAATTTCCATAGGCATCCATTTATATACAGAAAGTTAGACATATAGATACACATAAATATGGATATGTTTTTTCTAGGTAGCTATGAATACACATAAAATGGAAGTAAATCTGAATATTCAAATAAATGTTCCCCCAAATTGTTATTTCTTTCTTTCAAAATTCTGATTATATACATGTTTTTATCTTGACTTGGTCCCTTCAACTCTCTGGGTCTGTTTTTACATCTGTAAAAGAAAGGAGTTGATCAAAATGATCCCTAAAAAGCAATCAAGTGTAAAATTTTATAATTCTAATTGAACTCTAAAATCTCCATAGTTGCTTATTTTTCACTGTGATCTACCTAGATTTTAATACTGCTCCCAAAAGGTGATACCTTCAAAAGGTAATTAAAATCAAAAGTACTAAAAGAAAATAGACAGTAAGCATTCTCAACCTAATTCCATTTGTGAAACTTCACAAAATTCTTTAGCAGGAGTTCTTAACATGCTGGGATTAAGATTTCAGCAAGCCCATGAATTTGTATGAGAAAAAAAACTAAATCTTTATTTTCACTACTTTTTAGTTTCCATTATAATCCTATGTATTTTCTTTTATGCACTTAAAATATTATTTTGAGAAAAGGGGTTCATAGCCTTTACCAAAGGGGTCTGACACTTTGATTCACTTAAAAAGTGAATTCTATTGCTAATAAGGGTAAGGTCTTTTAAAAATAGTAAAGTAGGTCTGTCACTAAAAAAAAAAAGGATAACTTTCATAATTATTTTGCAGATAGCAATAAATATTATTTTAAGTGATGGGTTAAAAAAAAGTTTAAAATACTCCAGTACCTATGCTTTAAGTCTGTATCTGACTTGTAACTCCACCATGCACATTCATATTGACCTATTTATTAGAGGGCAGAAGCATAGGTTTTCTGTTTAAAGTAACAAATGCCATGAAATAAGCCTGTTGTTAAAAGTTGCTTACAAAATGAATTTTTATCAATTTCATAATATTTCCATTGACCTACATTGTGATTTAAAAGATACCTTGTCAATTCATTGGGCAATGGTTCCTTAATTTAGTTTTAAATTAATCTTTAATGTCCCCCTTCTCTCTGCCAATTGAGTAATGATTTCTAAATCATTTTTAAAAATAGAAAATAACTAGGGAAATTCAACATCTAAAGCAGGCCTGCACAACCTGCAGCCTGCCAAAGGATTTTGGGCGACCTGTGAAAAATGTAGAGGAAAACATCCCCTATGTTTTTTTTTGAGGGCCACCTGAAATGCATTGGCATGCCTGTGGGACGTAAGCAACCACAGATTGTGCAGGTCTGATCCAAAGGAACCTGAAAATGAATCCTTTTCAAATACCTCCCCCAAATTCAGATACGAAATACTCACTTCTTTTTTCTTTTAAAGAAGAGCTTAGAATCTTAAAGATAGAAAGCTTAGCAAATTGTGAATATCAGGAAGAATATGGCTACAGCATGCTAAGCTTTTTAAGAAGTCACAAAATAAAAAATATCCCAAAGGAAAATAAAATATGACACTAGAAACTCTGGCACAGTGCTTAGTATGCTGGACTTAAGAGTCAGGAAGACCTCAATTCAAATCCAGCTTTAGACACTTCCTAACTAGCTGTGCAATACTAGGCAATTCACTTAACCACTCGCTGTCTCAGCTTCTCATCTATAAAACGGAGATAAAAGGACCTACTTTCTGGGATTGCTGTAAGGATCAAATGAGATTACATTTGTAGAGCTCTTTGTCAAATTTTAAAGCACTGTATAAATACTATTATTATTGTTGTTGCTATTATCTATTCACAATCTCTCACTACAGTCTCATAGCAATAATTGACTGTTTTTTTAATCCGTTTCGAACTGCCCTAACTTTAGACCCACCGCAATTACTTCATAATATTTTGCATTTTTCCTATCATTTGAATTTGCTGGTCTTTCATCTAAGATCACTAGGAAAAATTATACAGTTATGACAGGGGCCAGAAGATAGCACCAAGTTAAGTACTGAGATGTCCAATCCATTCTTAGCAAAGAAGTTTATTACCCAGACTGCTGGGTTTGGAAGCTAATAATCAGTAAATTGTGCCTATTCTCAGTTTTGTTAGCAACATGCTTGTTCACTAAATTAGAGGCTTTTGGTAGAACAAAGCGGCTTTTGCAGGTCAAAGTGCTGATCTCTATCAGACAAACCAAAGTTTGGCCTGAATACTTTGGAGTTTTAGCTAATGATGAGCAGTATGGGTTACATAAGACCTATTCACCTCTATCCCCAGCTCAAGGAGGGCAGTTACTTAAAATGAACTTAAATTTTTAAATGTTTAAGATTTAAAATACTTTAAAGTCAGTACTACCTTCAAGTAGGGCCCAGACCTAACTACCTTTTAATATCCCTTCAAGTAATGAGTTTTATAAACATAAATTCCAAGATACCCTACTAAATGTGTCAATCAGTACCATGTATTTAAAAAACTTAATGATTTATAAAGTCAGTCTGTCATGTATTATTCAAAATACAAAAATTTCTACCAAACCATCTCATAATTTATCATCAGCTATCTTGGTAATCTATCAGTCAGTAATACTTAAGAACACTGTAGTTTCAGAAAGTTAATTTTTAGATATACCATGTGAAGTTCCAAAAGCCAATTTATAAACTAAAGATATTTGGCTAACTGTAACCAGCCAAGTCCTGTACTATGCAAAATACAAAAATTAACTATTAAAAAAATTTTTCATTCAGGCCCTTTACTCTATTTTAAATGAAAAAGATAGGCAAATATAATCTATTCAAATCCTTCCCAACTTAATTCATAAGATATATTTTCAGCACTTATCATCCACATTCCCGTGAATGAGAAAAATATAAGATGGAGAAAATGAACGGTTGTATAGAACTGTGTAATGTTACCCTAATTCTAAAGCTAACCACTTTGGAATGAACAGGAAATCACACTTGAACTTTGTGTTATGGTTTCCAAGAGAAATATTTCATTAGTATACTTTCTGGCCAGACCACTGCAAAAAGTTTCCATAGTCTTATATATTATTTACCACTTCAGAAATTTTCAATTATCTTCAATGGCAAATCCTTAATAATATTCTCAGGCAATAATATTTTCTTATATTTGCAGACTTTCCAAAAAGTTTTGTTTAATTTAACTAGGTCATCAACATTATAATAAATGACATTTACATATCACTTTAAGTTTTTTTGCAAAGCACTTAACATAGGCTTAACATAGATTATCTCACATAAACCTCATAATAATCCTGTGAAGATACTACAGGTGAGATTTTCTGCATTTTACATTTGAGAAAATAGGCTTGAAGAGTTAGATGATGGTGGCAATAAAGAAAAACTGAAACAAACTAAAACTCATCTTCCTTCAAAGGGGTTGGGAAAGAGAATTTCTAATCTTTCAAAGGTGTTGAGGAAGAAGGAAAAAAGAGATTGAATTGAGAGTGATAGAAGATAATTTCTGTACCAGTACAATGGATTAATTGTATAGTACGACAGAACATTCAAATAACCTGTTTCATGGTCTAGGTAGTCCTGCTCTAGGTAGCAGAGGACAGATAAAATTCAAATAAAATACAGTTTTAGCTTTCAAGGGGCTTTAACATTCTAGTAGTGGGTAGAGGATAATATGTAAGAAAAGTTGGGGAAAGTGACCAAGTAAGATTTCCTTCTTCAGAAATCCAGTGGTTCCCCAAATGGGGCGATACTGCCCCCTGGGGGGCGCTGGAATGATTGGGGGGGTGGTAGTAGCCTTGGGTGCAATTGGGGGGGCACTGAATAAAAATAAGAGGGCTGTGGAAGCATAAGGAAGAGAAGAAAATTTTGAAAAACCGTTCATATATGTTTCATATGTTGTATAACAGAGTTAAAGGCATAGTGATTACACTATTTTCCAAATACACCCACAAAATGCAAGGTAAAACAGATCAGTGATCAAGTCTGCCAACAGGTCTTAACAAGCAAGTGTCGGCAGGTGAGCTGGTTGTGCATTAAGTCCAGCATACATGGCAGGAATATATGCATGTGATGACTTGTTTACATTACGACAGTATACAGTTACATGATGTGCCATCAAAATTTCAATGCAGAAAAAACCCACAAATTTATAAGAAATTATTAAATTTAAGATGTGAATTTTTTTAAAAAAAAAATCATATTTTTTTGAAATGATGCAAATTTCCCCAAAAATCATTAAAAGGTTAAAGAAAAATATCTAATGGGGTATTGAGTAATTTTTTTATTTTGAAAAGGGGGCAGTAGGACAAATAAGTTTGGGAACTTCTGTCCTAGATACACTTTAAACACAAAAAAACTAATGCCTCAACTACAACAGTATACTGGTCCTCACTCCTATCCTCCTTCCCACCCCCTTCTCCCCATCACTACTATTATTGCTTTTTACAATTTGGACTTCATTCTCACAACTCTAAGACATCTACAGCATTTAATCAATCGCTGTCTTCTTTACTCCTTTTCAAACAAGGTTCTACTGAATCACTGGCCTCAGTGCTTTGACATCAAAAGCAATGACTGGAGGATTCCAACTCAACTTACGGGACAAGTAGAGAGAAAATGGAGGAAGAGAAATGTGGAGTGCCAAGGTAGGAGTAAGTGGAAAGGTGGGAAGAGAGGAAAGTATGTTTCGGACGTTCCCACAGAAATTACATTACAGAGGTTCTACAGAACTAGTAGTATACTACTATACATCAAGTATAATATGAATTTTAAAAGTTTTTGTGACCTGAATTTGGGAACTAACTGGAAAATACAATTAGAATTCCCAACTGACCTACAAGTAAATTTCTCAATCATAGCTTGTTTTATAAACTTGAAACAAACTGAAAGTAATGTAATTTTGAGGGGAAAAAAAGAAACTTTAATTTCTCAGAGCTTCAGTTTCCGCCTCTAAAAATGTAGTGTATTAATACTACTGGATACTAATATCAATTAATACTACTAGTTTAAGCATATTTAACAGTTATTTTGAGGATAAATATGATAATGGTTACATACATTATAAGGAGTTATATAAGTGAAAGGTATTATTATTGTTATTGCTGTTATTCTATTTCCTTTCGAATTAGCATTTAAGAAATTTTCAATTCACTTAATTCTGAAGAAATAAACATATAAGTATTAGTTGTGTAATGACAGAATAAATGAAAAGCATTTTAAAGTATTTACTATGTGATAATCGCTATGCTAAATGCCAGAGATAGAATTAAAGCAAGGCAGTCCCTACCCTCAAGGAGTTTACACTAGTAGAGGAGACAACACACATAAGGAAAGATGTTTCAGTTTGAGAAGACATCAGGATAGTGAGTAGAGCCTTAAGGGAGTCAACTGATATTTCCTTTCCAGATAGGATGGTACTATTGATTTGATTCCTGTTGCAAGAACAAAAGGGAGAATAGAAGAGAGGAGAGTTAGGAGGGCAACAGCAGGGTGAATATACAATGAGATGGCTGGTATGGATGGTTGGATGGTATGTGAATTATGATCTGGGGTCCCTAGAAGAAGTGCAAAATGTACATCATTTTAAAGTAACTTCTAGTAACAGAACAACTAACAAAATTCCTAGGAAGAAAATGTAAT
This sequence comes from Vombatus ursinus, assembly GCF_900497805.2. Taxonomy (NCBI): domain Eukaryota; kingdom Metazoa; phylum Chordata; class Mammalia; order Diprotodontia; family Vombatidae; genus Vombatus; species Vombatus ursinus. The sequence continues at coordinate 45,740,516 of NW_020954557.1, read as the reverse complement.
CATTTTTTTTAAATTGTAGGACACTTAAAATATAGGTCATAGGATCATAAATTTAGAGTTCAAAGGGAATTTAAGATTAAGTCATAGATGAGAAAACTGAAGATCACAGAAGTTAGGTATGTGGGTAGGTCCTGACTCCAAACACAGAGCTATAATCATATTCCAGTTACCAGAGAAAGGGGAGAAAAAAGCCTTCGCAAGCAGAAACAGATCAAGTTATTAACATACTTTGTTTGGTGGGCAATTCCAATTCCAATCCATCCAAACAAGCTATTGATGATGAAAAACGGGAAATGGATAAAGGAAAAGACATTAATGCTGACTATCATTTTTCCAGTATTAATTTAAGAGACATAAATGAATCACCACTGCAAGGAAGTCAAAGGGGCCAAGAATCAGATTTAGCCAGCAAATATTCAATCTGCTTGTCAAGTAGAGAGATGTGGCAAAAGAGGCTAACACTGGCCTAGAATATCAATTTATATGCAAAATGCACAGGTCATGAGTAGTACCACCTTAAATAAAAAGGAACAGCTAAGAAAATAAGAAAACAAGGCTTGAGACCCAACTAAGCCAGATTGTGCATTTTTAGATAATCTAAAGGAACAAAAAGAGAAAAATAAAGGACAAATTTACTATCACTTTTATAAGGACCTATTTCCATCATCTATAACAATGTGGCAGCCACATTTGACCTCTTATAGTGAGGGTCTGGAAGTTTTATTTAAGGAAGTAGAAATGGCACTGAAGAAGATGAAGGTGTGGAGAGCAAGGTGTGGAGAACACAAATTTTAAAAGCATTGAGGGGGTGGATTTTTTTAGATATATGAAAAACAGGAAAATATCAAATGATTAGAAAAACTAATGATGGCATTATGAGCAAAAAAAAAATAGAAGACATTAATAACTAATGATCCACAGGCTAACTTTCTGATCTCTAAAAATCTTCATTAGAAGGATAAAACATGAGAAGAAAACAGGCAGGTTTTCAAAATTAACTTCCTCTCTCTGTATACACACACACACACACAACTTTGATTTCATGAAACAAAATGTAAAAGTTCTCCTCTAACAAGGAACCATTCACACACATGTTAACATCACACAAGATTTCTTAAATGACTCATTCATAGAGATAGCTTTGATAATCATTTGACTATATCTAGTGGAGCATAAAACAGGGAGATGCTGCTCAAAGGTGTTTGCCTCAACAGCAAGTTCCAATAGAAGAGGGATTCATTATAGCAGTCGTCTTCAAACTTATTTTTTTTACCATGAACACCCAGTCTATTAAAAAAAATGTTAGCATAAGCCAAACATATACTTTTAATTTAGATACATATTCTATTGTATGAATGGTATATATGTATAGATAAGCCATTTATAAACAAAATTTAAAAGAATCACTAAAGATAAACAATATTTTAAAAGAAAAATTTATTTTACTAACAATACAAATAACTTGCCCTCACTAAAAAGATTATTAACAACAAAAGCTTTGTTTAACACTTTGTAAGAGTGATGGATCTCTAAGTTCAGTTTACTTCAGCAGTAGGTTTTAGTGTCTATTACTGCTGAAAAAGACACCTCACAAAGTTACTTAGATCCAAATAGAAGAAAACTGCATCATTTACTAAATTACAACACTCATTTTTCAATTCCATAAACTAATTATGCAAAGGTTTAAAAAAAGTCAGCAGGTAAATTTCCATCTTCCCTGATATCTCACAAAATAAAATTTTCTATTTCCAACAAATAAATTCAAATTGCTTTATTTGGAAGATATTTAAACAGGTTAGAAAATTCTACCTCTAAGTTGTGAGGATCCATGAGGATTTTTGTAGTGAAATACATCATGTCAACAGAAGTTTAGTTTTTACATGTCTTACTGACCTTATATTATAATTGATTAAAATTACCACAAGGTATAATACACATGAAGTACAAGGGACAATGTTAATGATAGTGTATATAAATCTGTATTTTAAATAATCTTGATATTTTCTATTTTTTTGGTCAACTTTTCATCACATCTTATTAGATGGTCATTATATTTAAGTGATAAGCTAAGTTAATGAAGAACTCATACCAAGAATAAAAGTGTCAGCTCTACCATTTGCTTGTTTGCTTGTGGTTGTACTATTAATATTATCTTCAATTTAGGGTTACTCTGAAAGGATCTTTTAAAACCACTTATCTATGAGGATAAGGAGAGGACTAGTTTAGATAAAACAAGAATATGATAAGTAAATCCATTTCACTGGACATAAGTAAACTTCAATAGGTTGCAATACACTGAAAGAAAATGAACAAGTGAAGGTACTGAAAAGTAGATCAAAAGACGACAATAAATAAATACGGAAGAATCATAAACAATTGATTCAACAATCGAGTGTTTGATAAACCCAAGAAGTAGGTGAGGGTGACCCCTCCATGTTGGGGAACTTCCACTCTTCCCTCACAATACAAGTAGTTCACAACATGTGACTATTTACATGACACTATGACACAAGATATCTAGACCAAGTAAGGGTATTCCAATGTCAACTTATATGTTAAATATCAGTAAAACATGATTTCTGAATAAAAAAATAAAGTAAGCTAATATTTTCTTAACTACCTGACTTTGAAGATCACGGCCTGATGCTCCTTTTTTGTAGGTGATGTTTTGTAAATTACATCAGGCTTTAGCTACTGTGTGATCTCAACAAAATTCATGATTAAATTCATGTAACAATCTAGGCAGAGGGAAAAAAAAATTGAAGAATACCCACTGCTCAGACTACATGGCACACAGTTGCATGTAAAATACACTAAGTCCACCAATGTATATGTCCATTTTGAGCATGCACTACATGAGCTGGAATCAGAATGGAATAAGTAGAGGAAAATAATCTAAAACACATTTGAGACAACTCCCTTCCCACCTGGAGAGTCTGTGTTTTCAATAACTGTAAGCTATGTCACAATTCAAAAAGCCATCTTTATAACCTCAGATCCTCCACAAAGTCCTAGTTCATTGTGGTGTGGATTTTTCCTTGAGTTCTTGAAGGCTATGCCAGTGAAGTACAAGCTGGGGCAGGATATTCCTCAACAGAAATGATGTGAAGGTGATTCCAACTACTGATTGGGTCTATTTTCCAAAGACTTATTTAACCCATCAAATGCTACTTATTTCTCTGGCCATGACAAACCATGACAAAAGTAAAGCAGCTCTCTATCTGTATATCTACCCTCCATTTCTGTGGAGAGCAACAAAAAAGAGAGCCAAAGATACCAAGAATCACTCCAATTTTTAAACTGTTTATGAACTTTAACTATTTAGTACCAATAGCTCTTGATACTCTAAATATAAGATCCTTGACCAGTAACAATGAGTGGCTTTGTATCAACGAAAAAACTAGACTGTATAACTCTTGATATTTTCACTAACATCAAAACTAGAAGACAAAAGGAAAATTTTAACAGAGAAAAAAAAAACTCCTTAGTAAGGTGGCCCTTATTGCTAGATCAGCTTTCCATGTATAGTCAAAACTGATTTACTGAAGTAAATGTAAACAAATTTAATAAAACACTAGAACAATAAAAATAAGCAGAAGATATTAAATGAAAACAATTCCAACATGATCGATTTAAACAAGTTATTAATTTCAAAAAACTGTAAATGAATTGAATGAAGGACATCCACAATGATTAAAATAATTTCATACATCAATTACCATAAAAAAGTAACTAAAAAAAGTCTAAAGAGTTCATTAAATACTTGACTTACTTGAAGTCAAGGACAATACTACATGAGAACATAAAACTTTGTAAAATCTTACAGAGAAAAGATAAAAGATTATTAAGAATACTGCATCACAAAACTGAGAAACAGTGGAGCGAAAAAAAAGTTTTTTTTCAAGCTTCCTAGCATTTTGATTTATTAAACAATGCATGCCAATTGCCTAACAAATCAGGACAAGTAGCCTTCCTCAGCTTTGGTACTGGACCCTCAAATAGGAAGAGACAGATTTTTATACATTAAAAACAACCAAATAAGGCCAATTAATTAAAAGGAAACAACTAACCAGGATACATTAGGTCATCTGATTTCTTTTTTAAAATTAATTTATTTTGAATTATCAACAATCATTTCCATAAGATTTTGAGTTTTAAATTTTTCTCCCCCTCCCCAAGACAGCACGCAATCTGATATAGGCTATACAAATACATTCCTATTAAACATATTTGAAAAAAAAATCTTAAAGAAGCCTGGCAAACCTCAAATAAACAAAGTAAACCTTTGAGGTATTCAAAGAAAATTGAAAGGAGGGCAATATGTTTGAAAAACAGAAAAGATTTGCTGAGATTTTTTTATAGCAAATTATTTTCACCATCAAGGAAAATGGAGCTACCATATTTAGATTCTAATATCCTGATCCTAGATGTGCTTAAATAAAATAAGAATAAATTCTCAGGTTTGCAAAGTGCTTTATATATTATTTCATTTGATCCATATAATAACTCTGCAAGATAGGTGCTATTATTATGCCCATTTTATAGATAAGGCTATGCCTTTGAATTAGTAATGGAACCTAGAAAATAAAAGAGAAGTAGTTGGACTTGACCATGTATAAATAAAGGAAAGGCAAGCTGGAGGCAATACAATTTTGTGGGAACTGGGAGACTCTCAAGGCAGTTCATAGAGGGAACTTCCTAAGGTTGTTGTGAGGATAAAATGAGATAACGTTTTAACGCACTTTGCAAAATTTAAAGTACTATATAAATATCACTATATGTTTTTAATAGTTATTTCAACCAATAGTTACTTCAACCAAAACAGTGAACAAGAGATTAATCGATAACTACAGCTCCATATATCCCTTTCCCAGGATAAAATTTTTACATAAGTCTACCTACACATCAGATGTCTTCTTCATGAAGATATAAAAAGAGGGCAATCAGGCATTCATAAGCAATATTCCACAGTAGATCACACTTTTTAGCATGCCACGACCGACCAAAAGATTGAGCTTATTCAAGATCCTCTTGTACATATCGTTAACTATAATGGAGCATTTGTTTTATGATTTTTTTTTGTTGTTTTTAGGCAATTTAGGTTAAGTGACTTGCCCAGGGTCACACAGCTTGTAAGTGTCAAGTGTTTGATCTGAGGCAAGTGAAGTCAGGTCCTTCTGACCCGGAGCATTTGTTTTAGTAGAGCAAAACACCACCCTAAAGGTTCTCTTCCAAAAAAGTATTTCCCAAGCAGATGCAATTACACAAAGTTCCTTGAAAAATGTAAACAAATGCAGCAGCTAGGTGGCGCCATGCATAGAGCATCAGCCCTGGATTCAGGAGGACCTATTCAAATCTGGCCTCAGATACAAACACTTACTCGCTGTGTGTCCCTGGGCAAGTCACTTAACCCCATTGCCTAGCTAAAACAAAAAAAAAATGTAAACAAAGACAACATTGTTTTACAATTGTTCAAATTGTTAATATCAATGTATGATGGCCAAAAGGTGTCCACCACCATCAGAGGGTAAACCTAGAACACAAGCAGAAAGATCCCCTATATAGATGATGCATAACTCCAGATGCTTCTATTTGTGAATGAAATTGTGCTGGCTGCACCAAGCCCTGGAACACTACAAAGATAATAATAATGGCTAACATTTACATAGTATTTTTAAGGTGTGCAAAGCATTTCATGTAAATCATCTCATTTGATCCTCACAACTCTATGAGTAAAAGTTGCCATTATTATCCTCATTATACAGATGAGGGAACTGAAGTGATCTGCGCAGGGTCACACAGCCAATGTCTTAAGGCAGGATTTCCAAGTCCACTTCCCAGTCACTATGCCACCAACCTCATTGCTTAAATGAGATCTGTAATCCCTCAGAAGAGTTTGGTCTGACTAAAAGACAGGGAAAAGCACTGAAATGAAGAATACCTACTGCTCAGATAATGACATTCAGTTGAGACAGACTGCAACTGGACAATAATTTGGAATCAAAGTTGGCTAGGCAAGGAACAGGTTGGATTGCTTTTGGGAAACCTCACAGCACTTTTAATGAACTCAAGCTTCTCCCTGAAGCAAAGACATGAATTTTCAATACCAATATTCTACTGCTGGTGGTTTATGTCTATAATTCATGGAACACTATTAGTTTCTGAAGAACTTTATTTAAGGATCAGCAAATAGGCAATGAAAAGGTGTATTACAGCGATAAAAAGCTGCAACACGTTACAAACGAATATTACAAAGAAGCACCACAAAGAATATCATCAACAAAAAGCATGACTGAAAAGGATGAACTGCATTCAAAATCTGTTTCGCTTAATTACAAAGCACTTCTTAAGAAAATAAAAAGTGGCTTAAATAACTACAGGGAAATTCAGTGCCCGTAGATAGGTCATAATAAAAATGACAATACTGTTCTACAGATTTAGTGCTATACCAAACTACCAAGGAGATACTTTTTAGAACTAGACAAAACAACAAAAACAATTTGCTTAATCTAGATATCACAGAAAACAATTAATAGAAGTAGGAATGAAAGATAAATGGTTCTTCTAGAACTCAAATTATAAGAAGTTATAAAGACGTATTTCCTTAAGAAACAGTATTGTTGTTAACACAGAAATTGTTGTCTTGGTTCTGTCCACTTCAATAATTGTTTGGTAAACCTAAAAACATATTACCTGTGAAGGTCTTTCTATTTGACAAGAATGGGAAAACCAGTATTCCATCTAGAAAATATTAGCTTTAGACTAACATCTGACACCATAACATACCATAAACTCAAAATGCACGTGTCACAGGAACGTTATTTTTAAAACATTAGAAGAGAACCAGACCAGGTACTTTTCACAGCTTTAAAAAGAGAATAAATTCTGAAACAAGAGATACAAGTTATCACAAAGATAAAATATGTAATTTCAATTTCATTAAAAGGAAAAGGTTTTACATAAACAAAATTAATGCAACTAGGATATGAAGAGAAGCAATCACCTAGGGAAAAATCTTTGTATCAAATATCTGTTAAGGGTCTGATCACAAAGATATATTAAGCAACTGATAGAAATATAGAAGATCAAAAGCAATCTACATAGCTAAGTGGTCAAAGGATAAGAACAAACAGTTCTCAAAGGAAGAATCACAATCAATCAACAGTTATTAATCACCTACTATGCACCAGGCACTATGTTAAGTGCTAGGGATACAAGAAGAAAAAGAAAGTTTCTACTCTCAAGGAGCTTCCAATCTAGTGGGGGAGGCAACATGCAAACAAATGTGTATATACACATATACATATACATATACATATATGAGACAGAGAGACAGAAACAGAGAGAAAGCAAGTACACTATATACAGGATAAATTGGAAATAATTAACAAAGGGAAAGCACGAGAAGTAAGAGGAGGTGGGGAAGGCTTCCAGTAAAGATAAGATTGTGGTGGGGACTTAAAGAAAGCCACAAAAGTCAGTAGTTGCAGAAGAGGAGGGAGAAAATTCCAGGCATGGGTGACAGCCACAGAAAATGCCTGAAGCCATAAGATGGGGTATCTTATTTGTGGAACAGCCAAGAAGCATGTATCACTAGGGGTATAAGAAGTCTGGAAAGGTAGGAGGGGGCTAAGTTATGAGGAGTTATGTCAAACACTGCATATACCCCCCCCAAAAAAATGATGAAAAGAAAGGTCCTGTAGACAGCATAAGATTTTTTAGCAGCACTTTTTGTGGTAGCAAATGGAAAAAAATAGAAGCCTATCAAGTGGTACATAATATGCAGAAGCAAACTAACATTAGCCTTGTGTTCTGATAAACCCCAAAATACTAGCTTAGTGGGGCATGAACTCAGTATTCAACAGAAACTATTGAGAAAACTGGAAAGCAGTTTGACAGAAATTAGATATAGACCAATATTTCATACTATATACTAAAACAAGCTCCAAGTTAGTACATGATTTAAACATAAAGGGTGATAACATAAAAAAAATTAGAAGATAATGGAAGAAACTAACTGTCAGATTAATGGATAAGGGAAAAGTACATGATTAAACATGAGAGAAGTTCACAGGATATAAAATGGACAATTTTGATTACATAAAATTTAAAAGTTTTTGCACAAACAAAACCAATGCAGGTAAAAATCAGAAAAGCAAAAAACAGGGAAAAAAATCTTCACAACAAATTTCTTTGTTAAAGATCTCATATCCAAAATATGTAGGGAAGTGAGTCAAATTTATAATAAGAACCATTATCAACTGATTAGTGATCTAAGGATATGAATAGGCAGTTTTCAGAGGAAGGAATCTAAGTTTTTAACAGCCATATAAAAATGTTCTAAATCACTAATAATTAAAGAAATACAAATTAAAACAATTCTGAGGTACCACCCCAAACCCATTAGTTTGGCCAAGTTGACAAAAAGGGAAAATAACAAACACTGGAAAGGCTGTGGGAAAACAGGTACATTCATGCACGGTTGGGGGAACTGTGAACTGTTCTTCCAGTCATTCTGGAAAACTATTTGGACCTAGGACCAAAAAGCTATTAAACCGTGTATCCTTTTGGACCCAGCAATATCACTACTAGGCCTATATTTCAAAAAGATGGAAAAGGACCCATGTGTACAAAAATATTTGTAGCTGTACTTTTTGTGGTGACAATGAATTGGAAACTAAGGGGCTATCCCCTCAGATTCTTTTGAGGAATAGCTGAACAAGTTATGATATATGAATATGATGAAACACTATTGTGCTATAGGAAGACTTTTTGAATTGATTCAAAAAGAAGTGAGCAGAACCTGGAGAACAATTTGTACTATAGTAACAATACTGTGAAGACAAACAACTCTGAAAAACTTAGTAACTCTGATTAATACAATGGAACCAACCACAGTTTCAGAAGGCTCATGACCAAATATGTCATCCACCTCCAGACAGAGGAATAAAAGTCTCAAGAGTAAGACTGGTGCACATTTTGAGGGGAGGGTACGGGGAATATAACTAAGGAAGGGCTTTTTGCCTGACTATATATATTTGTAATGGGTTTTGTTTTTCTTACTTGCTTAATAGGTAAAAGGGGAAGTGGGAGAGAAAGAATTTAAAAATGGAAATTTTAAAAAACTGATTAAAAAAAAACTTCTAATACTGAAGAGCATCGTATACTGGAAAGAACAGACAACCTGAGTTCAAATCCCTATGCAACCTTGAGAAAATCATCTAATCTCCTTAGCTCTATATTTGCTTACTTATTAAAATGAAGAAGTTGGTGGCACAGTAGATAAGAGTAAGGGCTTGAAGTCAGGAAGACTCATCTTCCTGAATTCAAGTCTGGCCTTAGACACTTAGCAGCTGTATGACCCCTGGGCAAGTCACTTAACCCTTTTTGACTCAGTTTCCTCATCTATAAAATGATCTGGAGAAGGAAACGGCCAAAATATGAGGCTGGATTTTAACTCAAGTCTTCCTATTCACTGCACCATCTAGCTGCCCTAACCTGGTAACAGATCTCTATAAACATAGTTTTGTTGTTTAGTCATGTCCGACTCTTCATGAGTCCATGGCCCATACTGACTGGGGTGGGGGAGGGGGTTTCTTGACAAAGATTTTGGAGTGGTTTGCCATTTCCTTCTCCGGCTCACCTTACAGATATGGAAATGGAGGCAAACAGGGCTAAATGACTTGCCCAAGGTCACACAGCTAGCAAATGGCTGAGGCTGGATTTGAACTTGGGTCTTTTTCACTTCAGGCCCACAGCACTATCCACTGTGCCACCTAGCTGCCTCTAAACATAGCTGTGCCTCAGGAAATTAAACATATCTTCATTATAAGGTCATACTTGAAGCTTTTTCCAGTCAGAGCTTGTATTCTCACTGGCACAGCCTTCCTAAAACCAGGATCATCTCTTCATCAGAACTGGAATAAAACTTTAGTGCAGGACTGAATTCATATACCACATCATTAATATGAATTATTTTCTTAAAGTAATCTTAGTTTAATGTTAAGAAGATTACCAACAAAAATTACACAAGATTGCCTGAGATAGTTTTGTACGCTTTCGTTTTTTGGAAGAAAACCACAAGATGTATTTAGATCAAAAGGACAAAAAACTTAGGTGGATAAAATTTATTTGCCTATAAATTTTCAGTCTCAAAGTTTTACTAAATCATCATTTGACTATAATAAAACAAGACTCTTGTCATTTTAAAAGACTGTCAGTTTACACTCCTTATAACGTATATTTTTATTTTCCTGTCATTACAGAATTCTTGACCTTGCATTTTTTGAGACATCTCTGCATCTCCTCTAAGTTTTCAGAGCCTCTTACATAATATTTCTTAAAATCACATAAAGAAAATGAAATCATAAATGAATTTATAGAGTAACAAACATCTTCTTAGATTAACATTAGTTAATGTTAAAATGTGAAATCTCTTATCTAGTGATAAAAGTGCAAATGTTTAAGGAAGTATTTGATATACTCAATGCCATGTTATAGTTAATGAGCTTGGTTGTAAACTTCTCAATCCATCAAAAAGCTTTTATTAAGTGTTACTAAGTACCAGGCAAGGTGCTAAAGGCTACAGATACAAAGACAAAGATTAAAGTATACTCACCAGAAAGAGTTTACATTCTTTGGGTTGGGGAGGCCAGGGAGACTATACATGTAAGTATACATAAGATACAGACAAGCTACACATGAGGTTATTTTGAGTGGGAAGCAGTAACAGCTGGGAGGGAGGAAAATCAGGGAAAGCCTCAAGTAGAGAGGATGGTGATTGAGCTGAGCCTGGAAGCTATGCATTCTAAGATGCAGCAATAAAGAAGTAAACTTCCGACATGGGAGACAGAGAATGCAAAGGCACAGCAGCAATAAGCACAGGTAGGCTGGACTACAGAGTATGTGAAGGAGTAATGCCTGATAAATCTGATGAGGCTGGATCACAGGATCATGTATGTAGAGCTCAGAGGGACCTCACAAGTCTTCCAACCCAATCCCTTACTTTACAGCTAAGAAAATTGAACCCAAGAGACGTTATGGGACTAGCACAAGGTCATACAGGTAATAAAGAGGGCAAAATTTAAATCCAAGTCCTACAGAGTTCTTTTCCACTGTACCATGCCAAATTAAATACTAAATACAGGCACCTGTATTTGGTCTTCTAAGTAAAAGGGAACCCTTGGAGTTTACTGAGTAAGAAAATGAAACAGGCATATCTCTCTTAAGAATATCACTCAGTAGGAGAATTCTTGACCAAACAAGGGATAGAAAGGATCACAGGAGACAAAAATGGACAATTTTGATTGTATAAAAGTTAAAAGTATTAGCACAAATAAAATCAGTGCAGGTAAAATTAGAAGGAAAAAATTTTTGCAGAAAATGTTGATGAAGGTTTAATATGCAAGTCATACAGGGGACTGATTCAAACATAAAAGAACAAGAGTCATTCCCCACTAGATAAATGGTCAAAGAATATAGTCAAGCTATTCTGGAAAGCAATTTGGAACTATTATCAAAAAGTCACTGAAGTGTTTATACCTTTTGAACCAGAGACAACCCTACTAGGCAATACTCCAAAGAGAACAAAGAAAAAGGGGAAAGACTCACTTTTCCAAAAAAAAATATTTTATAGTAGCATGTTGCTGTAATAAAAAACTGGAAATCAAGAGGGCACTCATTAATTGGGAAGTGGCTAACAAATTACGGTATATAAATGTAATGCATTGTTGTGCTATAAGAAATGACAACAGGAACAGTTTCAGAGAAACCTGGGAAGACTTGTATGAACTGATGTAAAGTGAGAGAATTTAAAGTAATATAACATTGTAAAGAAAAACAGCTTCGAAAGATTTAAGAACTCTGATCAATGCAAAGACCAACAATGACTACAGAAAACTAACTATGAATCATTCACCCCATTTTTTAACAGAGAAGTGATGGCCTAGAGGTACAAGATGAGACACACATTTTCAGACATGCTCAATATGCATATGTTTTGTTGGACTATGCTTGTTAAAGGGGAGGGCTTTTATGGAGGGAAGGGCATGAAATGAGGATTTAAAAAAAGGGCAGCAACAATGAAACATCTAAAAAATTAACAGAAGACAAGTAGGAAAAGTTTGGGAACTATCATGTTAAAATTACTATATGCTTTTAAAAAATAAACCAAGCTATGTATAATAGAAACTCAAGGTTTCATACGTAATACTCTTTCTATTTTTCATCGTGTATGGAAATGATCCTATTCACCAAGTTTGTAATTATAAGAAAGAATTTTTTAAAAAGGAATATCACTTTATGGTTGGGTATTTTCTTTGGTGTCCCATAGTGACCACAGCATTAGATACATGGCAAGTGCTATTTTTAATTTAATTATCTTTTTAAAAAAATTTAAATGGAAAAGTACTTACTCAGATTAAAAAACAACTTAATTAAGGTCTTGCAGCTTTGTTTTGAAAAATAAAATGTTTCCTTTTCGGGGACATATCACAATGCAATGAAAAGATCAATGGATTTTGAGTGAGAAGACCTCGTTTTCAATTCTAGCTCTAGCACCTACTTACCTGTTTGGCCTTAAGCAAATACCTTAATATCTCTGTACTTCAGTTTCATCTGGAAAATGAGAAGGCCAGTCCAGATGAACCCTAAATCTTTGACTATCTGCTTTTAAAACCAAGAACAAAAAAAAAATCTGCTCACTTAATACAAGTGACACAAAGAATATATTTATTTAAGTTACACATCATGGGAAATGTAAGAGAGAAAGATAGGGTAGAAACAGGAGAGGGAACAAAGGACAGCAGTAAACAAAACTATCAAGAGAAAGACCAGAGTAGCTATAGACTTCCATAGAAGAAGAAAAAGATTTTGAAGTCTATTAGTATTCTGTTGCTAAATATACCTAAATTAACATTACCATTTTTGGAACAATAGGCACAAATGGTGATTTAATCTCTTGCCTAGTGATATGGACAAAAATTTTAAAAATCTACAAGACAGTTCTTCCACTCCTTACTTAAAAAAATCTTCCAATGTAGCAGCCTCAAGGTCAGCTAAATTTGTCTCTTCTATTTTAGTAAATAAGAATAATTTAGTATTAGTATATTAATTACTTATATTCAATAGATACAGCTAAAATGATGTTTAATAAAAAATTATCCATTACTTAAAAGTTTAACATTTCTCCTGAAATCTTGTTTACATTATGAGTTGATTAGCATACCTTCCCATTAAAGAATGACAAACTTTAGTCAGTATATTCATAGCTCATTTGCTAAATCAAAACACAGAACAATATAATTTTAGAGTTTCAAGGGGCACTAGAGTTCACGTAATTCAGTCCTGTTTCTATTTGAGTGTGGGAGGGTGGGGGTGTTTAAGAAAGTAAGGAAAGTGAAGCTGAGAAAGGTTAGATAACTTGCCAATGATCACACAGTAACAGAACCAGGACTACAACACAGTCTGTCAATAAATATTTATTAAGCACTTAAATCAAGTGCCAGGCATGGAGCTAAGTGCTGGGGAATACAAAGACAAAAACTGCTACTTTCAAGGAAATCACATTCAAATGAGGGAGACCAATGCAAACAATATGAACACACGAGATATTTACAGCACAAATTGGAAGTTTCTAGACCCTTAGACAAATCATTTCCACAATAAAGAAGGACTTAAAATTTTTCGAAGACACTTCTCCCTTTTGCTCCTCTATCCTTTGTTCACACTTGACTTAAAGTAACTGTTAGGCATTCTGATATCTGATAGAATAAGTATAAACTTATTTCCTCATAAACTACCATCTGAATTATTGTGAATTCTAAAACAGTAATACTGAATTAATGAAGCATTAATATACTTCTCTTTTTATATAAATTAATGACAGTGGAAAATATCTAACAATTAAAGTATAACTTTTTTATTACAGGAAATGAAGTGGTAGACAAAATAATATAATTCAAGACTTTTTATAAGTTTTCTTTTTTTTTAAAGTCATAGCCAGGATTTTATTAGCATTATTATCAGCACTAACAAAATAGTTCAGGGATTATAACAAATTTAACAGGATATGTATTAAAAATGAATTTTCCTACAGAATATAGGTTCTATTTTCTTTTAGAAAAAAGCTAAGACCAGCTGTATCCCAAAGAGATAACAAAAATGGGAAAAGGATCCATATGTACAAAAATATCTATAGCAGCTCTTTCTATGGTGGCAAAGAATTGGAAATTGAAGGGATGCCATCAGTTGGGGAATGGCTGAACAAGTTGTGGCATATGAATGTAATGTAATACTATTGTTCCATAAGAAATGGTGAGCTGGCAGACTTTAGAAAAACCTGGAAAGACTTGTATGGACTGATGTTGACTGAAGTAAGCAGAACCAGGAGAACATTGTACACAGTAACAGCCACATTGTGCAATGACTAACTTTGACAGACTTAGCTCTTCTCAGCAACTCAAGGATCTAAGACAACTCCAAAAGTCTCGTGCTAGAAAATGTTATCCACATCCAAAGAAAGAACTACAGAGTTTGAACGTAGATCGAAGAATACTATTGCTCTCTTTTTTCTTTTTCTTTTTTTGTGTCTTTCTTCTTTCTCATGGTTTCTCTCATTGGTTCTAATTCTTCTTTACAACATGACTAATATGAAAATAGGTTCAATATGAATGTATATGTAGAGCCTACATCAAATTGCACACTGTTTTAGAGTGGGGGAACGGGAGAGACAGGGAGAAAATTTGGAACTCAAAATCTTATGGAAGTGAATGTTGAAACCTAAAAATAAATAAATAAATATAAAGATAAGAAAAAGAAAAAATCTAAAACCAGGAAAACAAAGATCATAAGACAGCTTAACTAAAGCTTCTGATCTGTTTCTATGTAATAAATAGCAAGAGATGCATATAAAGTAGGTTTCACCAGGTTCATCATCAGATTAAAAATTCTTTTATTACTAATTAAAATAAATGAAGAAGAATATATGCTTTTTAAGTATGGTGATGACGTTGGTCGAGGGTCATATGGCAATTTGAAAGACTAAACAGATTTAAATATGATGTAACTTGGACATATCAGTATGTTCAGAGAAGGAAAAAAATGACAAATTAACTATACACATCCAAGGCTGATCAACGACATAAGGAAAAAGTAGATATCAAAAGTTAGGAAAATTGACACAGGTTGAAATAAACTGTGGAAAATCATAAACTACAGGAAAGATTACTATTATCCTACTCAAAATCAATCAAATTACTATCTCAAAGAGATAATCCTTTTTTATACATTTTATTCCTAAGAATACTACTCAAAAAGATATCATAAAACCCTATAAAATTAACTCTAAAAAGCTATAAGTAGTGGAAACTGAAATAACGACCTCTTAGAACTTAGCTTATTAAACTCTGTCATTCATTTTTCCTTGGCCTTTTGAAAAGTAGAAATAAGAAACTTAAAATGAACAAAGCACTAAGATTTGAAAATAATTTATACATATGAATTATCAGTAATAAAAGGTCGTAAAGAGATAGATCATATTGATTTAGTTTAGGTTTGATTACAATGAGGACCTATAAAGGTCCTATTCTCCATACTACTCCAAAACTCTCATACTTCAAAGATCTATGATTTTGTAGATATTGATATTCCCACCAATACTCATCACAATCCCTAACTCAGTTGTAAAGGAGTGGCTGTGGCCCCTCCAAAATCATCCTATAGTCAATTTGATTCTCCTTTCTGTATTTAGTCTAATCCTTGGACAGCCAGCTTGGTAGAGTCTTCCAGGGATACAATTCAGTGGTATGTAGCCTTTAAGAATCCAGGATCACCTCTCTTACCATCGTGAAACATCTAAGAATGACTTTACAGCTACAGAGTTACAAAGTCATATATTTAAAAGTGTTAAAAATGAACTAGATCAATCTTTTGAAAATCAAATTATCAAATTTCCTTACTTCTATAGAGTCCAATGGTATCACACTAAAACAGAAACAAGGACCACTAAACCATCCATAAAGATCCCAGCAGGCTATATATTGTTTTAGTTTTTAAATGTAATATTATCAATGGTTTATTGCATTATTTGTTAGCTGACTATTTCCCCATTACAGTTTAATCTGGTTTGTGCCATACTCAGGAATATTGTGGCTCACATGCAGCCCAGTGGCCATGTGTTTTAGCACCTCTCCTACACCATGGTGATAATCATTATGCAGTATATCTAGCCTATTTACCCAATATTAAGAGAACTATGTGTATGGATAACTTGATATTTAACATGGAGAAAGGAAAGACTGCCCAAATTTGAATAAGATTGCAAAGAAAGGTCTTGAGAAAAAAATGAAGGTGAGATCTAAAGATAAATTTGTAGAATAGATGGATGTATACACATTTTGTAAATATATGCTTGTGTAATATATAATTATACTATATTGACTAAACCAAGATCCTTTATATATGACACATATATGTGTAACTACAGAAAAAATGTTTCTACAGTTCATTTCTAATGTAAATAAATATAATATATACTTAAAAGATCTATTAGGCTTGATGGGAAACTTCTTTTAAACTTCAAATAAGTCCAGAAAGGGGAGAAAGGGAATTAAGGCCTATCGCTCATTTACACATCAAACCAACCGCATTAAATAACGTTACACTTATAATATATGGCTGAAATGACCTACACCGAAAGAATAAGAGATTTGGGGAGTGGAGGGATAAAAAAGGAAAAGGAGGAGGCAACTTTGTAACAGAGAACATTTTGGAGGATATGTAAGGATTTGGGAAATGAGAATACTGGTAGTCATTGTAAAGGACAAGAAGTAAGAAGAATACAAAAAGGGAGGTAAAAAGGTTATAAAAGGAACTTCATTTATTCAAAATCTTGATGTTACTGTGGTTGTTGAGTTGTTTCAGTCTTGTCCAACTCTTCGTGATCCCATTTGGGGTTTTCTTTGCAAAGATACTGGAGTGGTTTGACATTTCCTTCTCCACCTTATTTGACAGATGAAGAAACTGAAGCAAACAAGGTTAAGTGACTTGCCCTGGGTCACACAGCTGCTAAGTATCTGAGGTTAGACTTGAACTCGGGTTTTCCTGACAATAGAGGCATGCTGTACTATCCACCATACCACCCAGCATTCAAAATCTTGCTGAGAGTCAATCCTGAACCCACTCAAAGGGGAGGACACTCTTGTCTTCCTACTACTTACAACAAAAGCTCCTATGTCACAGAACTTGAAACTAGTATTATTGGTTTAGCCACATAATTAAATAGACTCTTATGGGCTACCCTGAAAACCAACTCACTCTAACACAAAAGATTCCAAATCATAAATAAATTTAAAATTTTAGAACTGTAACTCAATTAAGTTTGAGATTGTCCACATGTATACTCTGATACCACTGTTAATGAAGAGGATGCATTCCATTAATACTCCTTTGTAAAAAAAATTTCACAACTAGTAGTAGAAATAATATAAAAGGCATTGTTGTTGTTCAGTCATGTCCAACTTTTTGTGACCCCATTTAAGGTTTTCTTGGCAAAGATAGTGGAGTAGTTTGCCATTTCCTTATCCAGCTCATTTGAAACATCAGGAAACTGAGGGAAACAAGGTTAAGTAACTTGCCACACAGCTAGTAAGTGTCTGAACAGGAATTGAACTCAGATCCTCCTGACTGTAGGCCCGCATTCTATCCATTGCACCACCTAGCTGCCCCTAAAAGGCATAGTGATACATTACAGGGCACCTAATAAGGAGACTTTAAGGTACTAAAATTACTAAATGCTAACCCTAAATCACATGGAAAACATTGGATAACACAAGTATCTAAGAGTCTTGGGGCAAAGGTGGAGAAAGTTAGAGGATAGTTCAATTTAAAAGAGACAGAGTAAAGAGGGTAGTAAATGTTTAAAATGTTTTCTTCCTTGAAAAGGTCATCTACAATAGGTACCTCTACTTTCTCTCCTCCCACTCTCTTACAATCCAGCTTCTGACCCCATCATTCCACCAAAAGTGCTCTCTCCACAGTTACCAATGATCTTTTAATTGCCAAATCCAATGTCCTTTTCTCGATTCTCATTCTTCCTGACCTCTCTGCAGGCTCTAACACTCTTGATCACTTTCCCTCTTCTCCTTGATACTCTCTTCTCTCTCAGTTTTCAGAACACCACTCTCTCCTGGTTCTCCTCTACCTATCAAGACTACTCTTCAGTCTCCTTTGCTGAATTCTCATCTAGCTCACACTCCCTAACCACTGATATTACTCAGGGTTCTGTCCTGGGTCCTTTTCAACCTATTCTACTTCACTTGGTTGATTTCATCAGCTCCCATTGATTAATTATCATTTCTATGCTGATGACTCTCAAATCTATATATACTATCCTAACCTCCCTCCTGACCTCCAGTTTTGCATCCTTTCAGACATATCAAACTGGATGTCCAGTAGAAAGCTTAAACACAACACATACAAACTAAACGCATTATATCTTTCTCTACTAACCGTCCTCATTTTCTATCTTCCCTTTTACTGTCAAGGGTACCACCATCTTCCACTTCTCCCTAGGCTTGAAATCTTGGTGTCATCCTTGACTCACTCTCTACCCCACTCCCCTACACCCAATCTGTTGCCAAGGGCAGTTAATTTCACCTCTTTGATATCACTCACATATGCCCCCCTTTTCCTCTGACACTGCCACCACTATGGTGATGATCCCCATCAACTCAAGCATGGACTATTACAATAGCCTGCTAGTAGGTCTGCCTGCCTCAAATCTCTCCCCATTCTCCATTTAGCCAACAAAGTGATTTTCCTAAAGCACAAGACTAACTATGTCATTTCCCTATGTAATAAATTTCAGTGGCCCCTATCACTTTCAGGATCAACTACAAAATCCTTTGATGTTCAAAGCCCTTCAGAACCTACCCCACCTCCATCTTTCCAGTCTTCCTATACCTTATTTCCCCCTCACATACTCTTTGATCCAGTGACAATGGCCTTCTTGCTGTTCCATGAACAAAGCACTCTCTCTCTCTCAGCTCTGGGCATTTTCTCTGCCTCTCTCTCCTGAATCTGGAGTGCTCTCCCTCCTCATCTCCACCTCCTGGTTTCTCCACCTTACATCAAATGTCAAATAAAATCCTATCTTTTACAGTAAGCCTTTCCTAATCCCTCTTAATTCTAGTGCCTTCCCCTCTGTTAACTACTTCCTATTTATCTCATATAAATCTTATTTGTGCATATTTGTTTTCTTGTTCTCTCCCCCATTAGAATGTGAGCTTCTTGAGGGCAAGGATTGTCTTTTGCCTCTTTCTGTATCCCTAGTGCTTAGCACAGTACCTGGTATGTAATAAATACTTAATTACTGTTTATTGACTGACTAAAAGGAGAGGGACCTATCAGCAGGCAGATGTGTGAGGTCTGGTCAATATGGACCAAAGGCTCCTCCTACTATCAAGCAGCACCTTAGGCAAGGCTTTGAATGACTTCAACCAGTTTCCCCAGAAGAACAGCATATATACAAGTATATGCACACATCTTTGACCTTTGGGGGGGGGAGGGAGTGGCAGGCTTTGGGAAGGGGGAGGGTTTATTCTCTAGGTAATTTCAATTTTTTTTTAATAAGGAAAGAAATAAAAATCAATAAATCAACTCTTAGGACAAGTTTATCACAAAGCAGTCATTTCCATAATATTTCTCCACTAATCTCTCTATTAACAAGAAGTTAATTCAAGAGCTTATCTGATTCAAACAGATGAAAGTTTTTAGGACTAGGACTGCCACAATCTTAAAACTGCTTCACATAAAGAATGGGTTGTATCACTTACGCTGAAAAGTGCTAACAAAATTAGGTAGCAGAAGGCACGCTGCTCAAACCAAGAAACCACATTTTACATTATAAGTACATACTAAATTCAAGTCATCCTTGGAAATCTTCTAAAGATAACAAAATTATTCTTATAAAAGTTGATTCCTCGTAAATGAGCCCTAAATGCTGAAATCTATTACATCTATTTGGAAGCAAGAAGGAGCCTGCAAAACAACATGGAAAAAAGATGACAGTGTTATAAATCACTTACATCTTTACTCACTAATATTTCCCAATAAAACCAAATAGGAACACCTGTTTAAACGAAAAGAAATTAAATACCATGTCTAAAATATGCCTCACTGGTCCTGACCAAACAAATGGTTATAAAATAGGAGAGGTACATGAATTTACCAAATATACCTAATACTATGGAATTATCAAGAAGTGCCTCAAACTTCTAGAAATTGATAGTGAAATTATCTTTCACAACCACAGCTTTTGAGAAACTCTGTTTTAGCTAAACCTAAACCTAAAAATAATTGAGGCCCTAGTTCATACTAAATTAATATAAAAATCTAATCTGTGGTAACTGGTTTCAAGAGGGCCTGCTAAAGCTTACCTCAGGGGAACCTACTGCAGATATTGTCCCATTCACTTGTACAGTGTCCTTTCAGCTGCCTGCCAGTTGTCTCTGTGGAAGGGAAAGCCTGATGAGTCAGAGCCCTATGCCACACTCCTTTGGAGTTTGAGGATGCCTGTTTATTACTCCATAAAATGATCCAGGCAATAAAAGATCAGATGCTTTTGAATGCCACACAACATGAAGACGGCTTTTTCAGTACTCTCTCTCCCCTAAAGGCTAATACCAAATCTACAGATACTGAGTGCTGAAAAGCCTGTTGATACTCAATGTCAACACAATATAGCTACACTAACCCAAGAAAAACAAAGATTGGAATAGATCAAAGTCAGAAGGCAGTTACACTGATAAGGGAAAAATATGAAATGTATTAACTATTTAATGAAAGACTGCCAGATTGCCTTAAAATCTAGTGAGATGAAACTCCAAAGGATCAATCAACCAAAACTAAAAATGCGTTATCAACTAAATAAAGATACCTCAACACTTTCCAACACAAATGCTTTTTAAAAGATGCTATTAAGTACAGCATGCTCAAAATTGATCTATACCCCAACTCCAAATATGTGCTTATTCAATACATGTTTTCATGAGGGAAAGAAGAAGAGAAATTCTTTAGATTTTTAATTATATAAAAGAATGAACACTAATAGCAAAATCAAAAAAGAGGAATATCTGTGCCCCACAAAGGGAAGCATGCATGCATGCATGCACACAGAAGAAACAAATACTTTAGGATGAAACTAAGAAGGTTTAAGAATAAATATAAAGAAGAAATGTTGATATGTACTCAATGTTATTTGAAAAATCACCTTAACATCCTAAAATTATTCCTGACTAATAACTTTCTAATTCCAAGACCAAGACCATTTTAGATAGCCAATATTCAAGGTCACCTACACAGCTATCCAAATTATGATTTCTTTTAACTGCCAACTGGATAAGAATAAATTTTACTCTTTATAGTACATTTTATTTCAATGAACTTTAAGTATTAACCTTCAGGACAAGCATAATTAATGAAAAGAAAAATATCTACTTAACAAAGCTGATGCAGGTTTTTAATAAAATTAGACACAATTACATACCTCTGATTCCTTATCACTTAGAGATCCCAAGCTTCCAAAACTGTGATTAGAACTTTCGTTATTTGTTGAGGCCTGTTAAAGATAAGAAAAAAAACTTTAAGTTAAAAACTAGTTTAAAAAAAAAGAAGGCAAGAAAGCCTAATCATAGGTAAGCATAATGATAAGGGAAATGCGTTCAATTTGGCTATAAGTATTCAAATAATAAACTAAAAATAAAACTTCTATTAATATAAATCTTCAAGTACTATATAATTAATACTTTATTCTTCCTTTTCAAAGGAATGGGAACCATACTGCTGAATAGAAATGAAAAGAGAAACAAGTCATAAAAATCATTAAAAATGTCATATTAAACACGACAAAATAGTCTCATTCTCAAATTGGCATTATTTCACTTAAAATGTAAAAAACTGTATTTTGGAAAAGAACTTAAAAGAATGTCTACAAGTGTTGCTTTAAACCTAAAAGCTTTATTTAGGTAACAAGATGATACAGTCAATTCCTACTATAAACACATGAGCTGGGTTGTAAGTAGAATAGAAGAAAATGGAAATTATTCTCAGCCAGGATTCACTTATTTGTAAAGGTTAAAGCAGCAGATGAACCCCAAGACACAGCCCAGAAAAGAAGGTTTCAAAAAAGTATATAATGCTAGCAGATTCCAGGACCTCAGGTTAAAGCAGAAAGCATGAGTTAAGATCAAGGACAAGGGTCAGATCCCCTTAGAACAGCTACTAGAGACAAGATTGGAAAGCTGAACAGAACAGTAGAGTATTTATAAAATACACTCAATGAATACCTATTGAACAAATACATGTATACTTTAATCAAGGAGACAAGAAGACAGTAAGGCGAAATAGATTTTTAAAACTAATATAATTTCAACCCTGAGTTAGGGTAGCTCACTCTGGGAATCAAAAAGGACCTTCTTTCCTGGAGATTGAGGGGACACCAAGAAGATGAAAGGGGTAAGAAGAGTAAGTGAAAGTCAAACTGAATCTAAAGCAATTCAATCTGTGGTCATGTAGAAAAATAACCTCACTTTTAGACACCTCTTTCATTTATGCTTTTTGTCGGGGTGGGGGGGAGATTATCTGTTACTTGCCTAGTGCAAGAAGCCTGGTAGATAAAAGGATGGGACAGGGGACTAAGCTAAGGAAGTAAACTAGATAAATGACAATATTCTTTAAACTATACGTATCTTTGAAACCCCTCACCACTGGAATATTCTTGCTCACTCAGCACTGATTTATGTGGGCTGGCATTTTTAAAATGATGTTGAAAGAAAAATAAAAAAGATTTGATAATCAAGCTTTATAATGAAAGTTCCATAAGTGAACCAGTTGACGAATAACGCAATACCTTTTTACTTGAAAGATTCAAGGGATGACATCTAATTTGTATAATTCAGAATTTAGACTTATCCAAGTTAAGCTTGTCTATTTTCTTCACAATTTTGCAAAGTTCTATTATGACCCCTTAGCCTATATCTATAGATAGAACAGCTGTGATCTTTTTAGTCTGTGCTCAGATGAAAAGTACCTCCACCTCCTGATGATTTTAGTTTCTCTGCTCTGCACTTTCTCCATCTTCATTATGATATTTTAGAGGGTATGGCAAATGTCAATAAACCATGAAACTTTACACAAGGGTGGGACAATGTTTCATTTTGTTTCTGATCAGTTCTCTCCCAAAATCCTCCTCCAATGCCTCACTGTGGTATGGAGGCACCCCTGGGTTCTTGACACCATCATTTTTTTTAACTTCAAAAATATTTTATTTTTTCCCAATTACATGTAAAAACAATTTTAAATATTCATTTTAAAAAAAAACTTGGGAGTTCCAAATTCCCTCCCCCTTCTCTGAGATGGTAAACAATTTAATACAGGGCAAATATGCACAATCATGCAAAACATATTTCC
This sequence comes from Vombatus ursinus, assembly GCF_900497805.2. Taxonomy (NCBI): domain Eukaryota; kingdom Metazoa; phylum Chordata; class Mammalia; order Diprotodontia; family Vombatidae; genus Vombatus; species Vombatus ursinus. The sequence continues at coordinate 45,717,050 of NW_020954557.1, read as the reverse complement.
ATATTATGTCATGTTATAAAAGAAAACACAGACCAAAAAACACACAAAAAATTAAGTGAAAAATAGTATGCTTTGATCTTGTTATGCACCATCATAATGCATTTATGTAATAAAATTATCTTAGAAGGTCCCATCTCTTGATGGAATTCTATAAGCTCTAGTCTATAAGATCAATATCTTATCTTAACTTTGTATATACTCAGAGCAATATTACACATATATTAGAGGTGCTTAATTAATGTTTTTTTTTGGGGGGGGGGAATAGATAGCTAGATGGATAGAATGCCGGGCCTGGCGGCAGGAAGACTCATCTTCCTGAGTTCAAATCTGGCCTCAGACACTTAGTAGCTGTGTGACCCTGTTTGCCTTAGTTTCCTCATCTCATTTAGAGATGAATCCATGCTTGATCTCATTTTGCCAATCACTCTTCCCAAGGATATATCGTGTTCTTTCTTGTTCCCCATTTTTATCTATGGTATTCCCCCGTTCTAAATATCTTCCTTTCTAACCTCTACTTCTCAAGATCATACTCATTCTCTAAGATCCAGTTCCAAGTCCCATTACCTCCATGAAGCCTAGAGTGGTTTGTCTCTTTTCTAAAAATGTAAATCTCAACCACAGTTTAACATTTAATTTTTTTCCTGCAGTTCATATATATTGAGTGTGTCTTCCCAGATATATTCTTTGAGAAGGGTCCTTGACTTTAATATTATCTTTATGCCTAAAACCTAGCACAGCACAGCTCTACACAAATCGTACTCAATAATTACTGACTGATTAAACTGACTAAAAGTAGGAAAGGAACAAAAGCAAACTGAGATAGTAGCAATGTAATAGCACAGAGGAAAACAGGAGAATTCACTAAACCCAAGAAACATTAAGAATGCTTCATACTGCAAAGAAGCACCTTGATCCCAAGAACATTTCAATTACATGTGAATATGCTATTTTCAAGTCTTATCCACTAGAAGCTTCACTAAGTTGCTTCACAAGAGATGAGCATAAAATATAAAATAGTATCTCAAGAGCAAAGAGTATGTCATATCTATCAATACCTTCAATGTCTAGCAGAGTGCCTTAATATTTACTGAAATGAAATTAAAGAGATTGTTCCAAGAAATTAGTTAATACTTGTTGTTATATATTTGAATTAAGAGAGTCCTTGCTTTCAAAAAAGTTACAAGAAAATATAAAGCAAGCACAATAATAAAGCCAGACACAAAATCATTCTCATATATATTAACAGGTCGTAACTTCTTGCTACAAAATAAAGGGATCCTTTACAAACTACATTTAAATGATTCAATATAAATAAAAGTGTATTTATTAAAGCAACACTTGCCTTAGCTCCAACACTGCAACTTCCCGTGCTCCCAGTGCTTCCACTTACAACTCCTGTAAATCGAGCTTCCAATAATTCTTGCCTTCTTGGATCTAAGCTGTGAAGCTCATCCATTGCACCTATGGAAAATACATCCAGTGAGCTATGATTTGCCATTAATTAAATGAATGGTTCAAGTAAATGAAATACATACATACTAATCTTAAGAATGATATTATACAACAGCAACCCTCAGAAAATGGTATCTTGTCCTTCTATTACAAAAATGCTGCTTCTCTGAATTACTGTAGCACTTTTATGTGTCACTTATTTGGGTGTTTAATCACAAAATGCCTTGCCCTTCCATTATATGACTGTTTCAATTATGTGGATCTTCTTTCCCTAATTATACCTAAAGTATTAATGTCAACACCTTGTAAAAAGCCATCTCAGTGCCTAACAAAGGACTCTGCACACAGGTACTCAAAAGTTAGAATGAAAGAGAAGATGTTTCATGTTGAGAAGCCAAAGGTTCTTCAAATGTCATTCAACTGCCTTCAACTGTCATTTTAAGAACTGAATTATACAATTTTAAAAATCACACAAGATGTAGAAATTTAAAAAAAAACAATTTTAATTAAATTTTCTGAGAATCACTAGGGTGTGACTAAAAGTGGGAGAAACAGATAAAGTATTGTCCTGCAGATCTAGCTCACAACAAATTATTGGTCTATCTTCAAATAAGTTCTTGCTACTATTTGGCAATTCCTATATCCCTATTTTTTTTACTAACATCTGAAGAAAGCACCTTATTCTCACGTTAATTTCATATCAACTCCCCACATTATCTTTACTCACAATGTCTTATACATAGCAGACATTTAATAAATGCTTGTGGGATTGATTAGTTATTTTACAGAGCCTTCTTGACTTTTCAAGCACTTCATTCCACCCATAACCACTCAATTTACTCATACCTTCTACTTCAATAAGAGAAAGTTATTCTAGTTGAGCTATTGTATCTACCCTAATTCTCCACGAGTGTTACCTTCATGTTCATTCCCTTAAATCTCTGAACAACTGCTCCACTTGTGTCCTTGATCCCATGTCTAACTCCTGAGGGCTTTACTCCTATACTTGCACTGTCCCCATCTGGCATATCAGCTAGCCCCTCCAGTTTGGCCACTGCTTTCAAACACAGAGAAATCTTTCAACTTTGCAAAGATCTTAAATTTGGCCCTTCTGCTCCAACCAGCTTCCATGTTATTTGTCCCTTTCCTTCCACTTTGAAACTTGAAGCTAGTAGTGTGTACTATTTGTCATCAGACAGGACTCTGTGGAAAGCTCCCTCTTTTCTCCTTCTCTATATCTCCTAACTTCTTGATATCATCCACCTATACTCTCCTCTTTTAGTCTGTAATAAAGAGGTATCCCATATTCCCACCAACACAGCCATTCTACATAATAATAGCTAACAGTGACATATAGCTTTACAAATATTATTTTATTTGATCCTTACAAGAGGTAGATACCATTATTTGCAGATTTTGTTTTTGTGAATTCACCTACTCCCTAAACTTTATTTGTAAATCCCAAATCAATACTTGCAGAACTTTCATGTCATGCCCAGAGTGGTAAGAAATTTGAGTCACCCAAAATACATATTCCCAGCTAAGGTCGAACAATAAGATGCTCTCTCTTATGTCAGTTCTCACATTATAAACAAGTTTCCTTTTCCAGATCTATTTAGTGCAATGATTTTTGCATTTTTGGTGCTTTTTTGTTGGAGATTGTGCTGTATAAAATAGCCCTCAAGTATAGTGCTTAAGTGCTATCTGGTGTTTCTAAGTGTAAGAAGGCTATGATATACCTTACAGAGAAAATATATTTGATAAGCTTCATTCAAGAATGAGTTACATAGTGCTATTGGTTGTGAGTTCAATGTTAACAAATTGACAATACCGTACATCCAGAAAATGGAAGAAGAAATTGCTAATTTGTGTATAAGGCAAAGTCAATGTTGTGACCAGAGCTCAAAGGAATCTAACCCTGTGTTTCTCTTAGAAACAATGGTTCAGTATTTGTTAGTTCAGTGTTCAAGGTGACTTTATAGAACATAACTACCGTGAATTATGAAAACTGACTGTACTATTATCATCTCCATGTTACTGATGATGAAACTGAGGTAACAGAGGATGAGTGACTTGCCCAGGATCACACACTAATAAGTGTCAGAGTCCAGATTTGAACCCAAAAGACTAAATTGTTTCGTAGACTATTCTGTAGATTGTTTTAGCAGAATATTGGACTGAAACTTTTATTTCATCAGCGTAATTGCTCCCAGTATGGAAATTCCCTTCACTGTTACAGATCATCAACTCCTCCATAACTTAAAAGTTGTGTTGGGGCATTGAGACATTAATTGACTTATATTTGAACATACAACTAGTATCTATCAGAAGCATGGCTCAAACTCAGGTCTTCCCTACTTCTGGACCAGAGCTCTCTCCACTGTATCACTTGTACTCTAGATTCTATCCCCTCCAATCTTCTCCAGCAGATTGCTACCTCAATCATCCTCTTTATTTCTAATCTTCAATCTCTGCTTATCCACTGGCTTCATCCCTGCTGCCTACAAACATTACCTCCCATCCTTTAAAACAAAACAAAACCTTCACTAGACCCTTCAATTCCCTGAAGCCATCATCCTATCTCTCTTTTCTTTCTCAGGCATTCTACACCCCTTACTTCAACTTCTTATCCTCTCATTCCTCAATCTTTGCCAACTGCATTGATCTTTATCATTCAACTGAAAGTGATTTTTCCAAAGATGTAAATGATCTTTTACTTGTTAAATATCATGGCCTTTCCTCACAATGACCCACAGGCAACCAAAATTCAACATGTCCGCAATAGAACTTCTTATCTTTTCCTTCAAACCTACCCCTTTTCCAAAATTTCCTAATATTGTCAAGGGTACCATCATCCTTCTAGACATCCAAGTTCAAAACCTCAGCATAATCACTGACTCTCACCCACTCTCCATATATCCAAATCAGTTGCCAGATCTTGTCAATTCTACCTTTTAGAACATGTCTCTTTTAATAAGTCCTCTTTTCTCTGCTTACACAGCTTTTATCTCTATTAAACTATTAGAAAACCTCCTCATTGGTCTCACCCTCAAGTCTTTTCCCATTCCAATCAATCTTTTACACAGCCACCAAAGTGATCTCCTAAAATACACATATGACTAAGTCACACCCTACTTCAAAAAGTCCACTGGTTCCCTATTACCTCCCAAGTTTCAATATGAATCCCCGTCTTTGGCATGCAAAGCTCTTCACAGAATCAGACATGACTGAAACAAATGAACAATGAAACAATACATGCAAGGAAAGGAAGCAGAAGGAAAAGGTGGTGAATCAAAGGAAGTTTGTTTATAACAGGACAAGCAATTTATTCACCAGAGTGAATTGAGCAGGACGAGAATATGGCAGTGAAACTGTGTGTACCTAAAATGGTAATTGTGTATCGATATGTTCATATTGCTTCTCTGGCCAGAAAAGTCCAATACAGCGCATGTATTGCAATACAAGGCATATAAAAGCAATGGTAGTGGCAGTAAAGGACATCTCACCATTTTGCTCTTATAGCTTACCAAGAATCTACAAAAAATTTACCCTAACTGTGAATCAGTGTATGGAGAGAAAGTGTTTGTCAAGTGTATACAGAATAACTGAACAGAATGAATCCAAATATTCTATCACATAATATCTGTCAGTTTCATTTCACTGATTATCTGGCAGATTTTAGCTACCTTGTTTACCCAGCTGATACTCATATATACCAGCATATAACAAAACTGGATCAAAAAGATTTATGTGCTTCTCTGTCAGTAGGCCCAACAAAACAACAAATAACTAATTTCAAGGGATTGGGGGTGGAGGTGCTGAGGATTATGGAAAGATGAGAAAAAAAAAGGTGTGATCAGCATACTATAGCAGAAATCAACTATAATACATAGTATAATACAGTAGTATTACTTCCATTTTGTTACAATCTAGTCTCAGGTTAAGTGCATTTAAAAAAATCTGGTTTTGTTCCATAAAAGTCTCACTCCCTATCCTCCCTTTTTCCTTCCATATAAAAATACAGATATTTTCAGGATTTTTTTAGTAAAAATTTCCTTTTGTGAGTTAACACTTGTTTAAAGTCCTTCCTGCTATTCATGTCTGTTTCACAATACATTCACCATACTTGCTCTTCTGAGGCAGATTTCCAAAGTTTAGTTATGTCCAAGGCAAAAACTCAAATGCTCTTCAATTCAAAAAAAGTAAAATAAATACTGAATGTTAAAGAAAGATGAATTGAGCTCATGGACAAATCTTTTATTTAGAAGGATCTTCCCATTTTAAAAACTGACAAGACTGAAGTATAGCCCTACAGAAAATGCTGAAAATATACTTGTTTAATGATCCATCACAGATCCAAAGTAATAATTCATTTATCTATCTCTTAATTTTGTTAAGCCTAATCACTCCATGATAGTCACAGTATATTTTTATATTTAAACACATTATTAGAATTATAGAATCACACAGAGAATTGGAAGGGATTTCCATATATCACCTTGCAACCGCTACCCTTCCAAACATTAATCCTTTCTGTAACACCTGTCCAAAATAAGTCTCTAACTTAAAAACTTACAAAGATGAACAATCATACTACCTTCTAGGACAGCTCTAAGAATCAGGACGTTTTTTCTTTTGTTGAATGGAAAAATATGTTCCCTTAAATTAGGGCCATGTAATCCCTTCTTCTATATTTTAATCATTTGAATATGGCTATAATATCCTAATAGAGAACTTCTCACCACACCACCCATCTCCAGTCCTTTTACAAGCTATCATCCCTGACCCGGTTTCTAAAAATGTAATTTGTCAACATAATTAAAATGTAAGTTCCTTGAGAATAAGTATTATTTCACTCTTTGTATGTGTATCCCCAACACCTTGCACAGTACTTGGCATGTAATAGGCACTTAATGTTTGCTGCTTGATTGACAATTTTTAAATGTGATGCCCCACAACACTGGGTACAACATAACCTTAGTTCTGCAGTACACTAAAGTAGCCAAGTCTGAGACAGAGACGTATAGCATAAAGGGCTAGTCTTGGAGTCAGGAAGACCTGGGTTTGAGCCATGCCTCTGAAAGCTGTAAAACCAAAGATAAGTCAGTTAACATCTCAGTGCCTCCACACAACTCTAAGATATGAAGGAGTTGACAAGCTGCATCAGTCAAGGAATTTCCATACTGAGATTAGTTCCCCACACTGATGAACAAGTTGCTTGAAATCCACAGAACCCTTTAGTCATCTGAGCAATAATTTTATCTCTCTACTGACATTTCCTCATCAAGTATTTGTGCTTAACTCAAGCGTAAAACATTTGTTTATACTAAATTTGTTCATTTCAGTACACTGTTTCAGTGTGCAAAGATAAAAGTGGATCCCACTTTTATCATCCAAGATAGGAACTATCCCTCTCCACTTTGTACCATCTTCAACTTTGATAAGCATACCACCTAAACCTTCATTTAAATAATTGATTTAAATGTACTGAACAAAGTCAGGTCAAGAACACTAATGTGTGGCACTCTACTGGAGTACTTCCTCTAAGGTTGACATCAAATCATTAATCAACACTCCCTGGTTTCTGAATGTACACAATATTTAACATTTGTGTACAAATTTTCTCCCTCCAATAGAACATAAAGCTACTTGCTGGCAGGTATTTATGTTGTTTTCATCTTTGTAACCTCAGCAGCTAACAGTACACTTAAAAATTGCTTTCTGAAATGAATTAAATCATACTTAAATTTACTGAATTTTTATCAAAGAGGCATGGTCAAAAGCTACCTCAAAACCTGCACAGCTTTAGAGTTAAGACGTAAGGCCAATTCAGATATTTTTCTCTCCTTTTATAACTGCTTTACCCTCCTCATGGTCACCAAAGAAACTAGAGGAAAACAAACGACCTACCTAACATTCTTTCATTTTCAGAAAATTAAAAGCTGTTTAATGAAAGGCCAGTTTACAAAGAATATTTTATTAGTGCTATTCAAATCATGGTTGAAAAAAATAAATAGGTAAACAACTTATGAACAAACAAGAGATAGAGAGCATTGCGAGCTGTAAAATGGATAATTTTGATTACATTAAATTAAAAAGGTTTTGTACAAATAAAGACAATGTAGCCAAGATCAGAAGGAAAGTAGAAATTGGGGGGAAAATTTTATAGAGAGTGCCTCAGATAAAGATCTCGTTTCTCAAATAAATAAGGAACTTTGCTAACAAGCAGTTTTCTGATGAAGAAATCAAAACAATTTATAGTCATATAAAAAATGTTCTAAATCATTGATTAGAGAAATGCAAATTAAAACAACCTTGTGATACCATTTTATACCTATCAGATTGGTTAAAATTGAAGGGGAAAGTGACAAATGTTGGAGTGGATGTGGAAAAACTGGGACCTTAATTCATTGTTGGTGGATTGTGAGCTGATCCAACCACTGTGGAGAGCCATCTGGAATTATGCCCAAAGAGTTATTAAACTGTATCCTTTGACCCATCAATACCATTATTAGATTTCCAAAGATGATTAGGGAAAAAGGAAAAGAACCTATATGCTCTAAAATATTTACAGCAGCTCTCTTTGTGGTGGCAAAGAACTAGAAATTGCAGGGATGCCCGTCAATTGGGGAATGGCTAAACAAATTGTGGTATATGTTTATGATGGAATAACAAACTATTCTCATCTATAAAGAAATGAGCTCAATGATTTTAGAAAAACAAGAAAAGACTTGCACGAAATAATGAAGAGCAAAATGAACAGAACCAAGTAAACATTGTATATAGTAACCACAATACTGTTCTAAGAACAATCTTGAGTGACCAAGTCATTCTATTATAAATACCCAAATTAACTGCAAAGGTCCTATGAAGGAAGATATTGTTTGCATCCAGAGAAAGAATTCACACACACACACACTTGTGTCTAATGGTAGACATGGGATGAAGGAATGTGAAAAATATTACATGACAACTGTTGAACATTTAAAGGAATAGCAAGTTGTACATAATAGATCTGCAGTTTCAAGTGTAATCCTCTTTTTCTCCATTCTATTTTATTATGGAAATACTTGTTTTATTTCTTAAGTTCAGAATAAAAACAAAAGTCATGGTTGACCACACCACAACAAAATAATGTGATTAGTAAATTAAATGCACACGGCTGGAACAAAAGAATGGACTAGGAGTGACCAAAGATAATTTAATTCTACCCCCTATTATATGTAATTCACATTTGCCAAAAACAGTCAGTTACAAAAGTTCTTTCCTCACACCAACCAGGTGAGCTAGCTAGAGGAAATATCATCATCCCTACTTTAACAATGTGGGAATTGAGACCCAGAGAGCTAAAGTAATATAAGGTCCCAAGGTAGTACTTATAAAAGTCAGGACTAGAAATCAATTTAACAAAAATACATCATTTTCCCTATGATATCATTTAGTAACACTAATAAAAAATGTAGTGCTAATGCTATTTTCAATATTAAGCCACACAGGCAACTCTTGCCTGATCTATTAAAATAACCTCGTTTCTGCTTTTTAGCATCCCAGGGCCCACCATAAATACATACCAATTGTTTTCCCAGTCTCAAGTCTCTCCCCTCTCCAATTCACTCTCCAACACAGCTGCCAAAGTCATATTCCTAAAACACAGATATTGACCATGGTCTTCTCAAACTCTACTGGCTTTCTATGATCTCTAGAGTCAAACTCCTCTATTGACCATTTAAAGACCATCACGACCAGGTTCCAACCTACCTTTCCCAACTTTTTACACATTACTCCTCTTTAAGTTCTCGACAGTCTAAACCTACCATCTTGCTATTTACTTCTTATATACATTACATCTCCTGTTTCTATACCTTTGCACACCCCCTATATAGAATGCCTTCTCCCCCGCCCTTCACCCTCTGAAAATACTTAGTTTCATTCTAAGCTCAGCTCTCCTAAAGAAAACCTTTCTTGATCTAACCTTTCTCGATCTCCCAGCTGTTACGACCTCTTCTCAAATTACCTAGTATTTACTTTGATATCCCTTGAGGGCAAGGAATTTTATTTTGAGGGTGAGGGAGGTTATATATTCAGGAACAAGCATAGGGCTTAGCACATAGTGGGAGCTAAGTAAATACCTGCTGACTATCAAACAACTACCTTAAAGAAAAGTAGGCAAAAAGGTATCTTGATTACCGCTCATTTATGTAAAGGAAATGTGAGGATACTGAACATTATTTGTGTGAAAATAAGATTAAAATAAAGAGAAAATGGATAAGATTTTATTTGGACTTTTTATACACAGTTGAAACTCAAATCCTTATTAAATGAAAGTAAACAACAATTTGATCACTAAAAATTAAGCAGCTAGATTAGGGAACTGAAGTATCTGGTTGTATGACCAATGCTTCATAAAATCCTACAGTCGGACAAGACTTTGAGAAATTACCTAGTCCTAGAGTTTAATCTGTATTTAAAGAATGTTCCTAGGGACAGGTAGGTGGAGCAGTGGGTAAGAGCACCAGCCCTGAAGTCAGGAAGACCTGAGTTCAAATCTGGTCTCAGACCAAACACTTGACACTAACTGCGTGACCCTGGGCAAGTCACTTAACCCCAATTGCCTAAAAATTAAAAAAAAAAAAAAAAAAGAAACCATGTCCCTAAACAAGTGGTCATCAAGCCTTTCCTTCCAACTTCAAGATTTCCAATAATGAGAAACTCAATGACATCATCAAGCAGCATATTCCACTTCTAGAAAACTCTAATTATTTGGAAAATTTTCCTTATGATGAATAATAGTTCACATTTCTATAGCTCTCAGATATCAGGAAGTATTTTTTCGGCAAAACTGTAACATGATAAAGGACATACATCATTATCCTTTCTTTACACAAATAAACTAAGGCTCAGGTATGTGAAGTAACTTACTTAAAGTCACACAACTAATAAATTGCAGATCCAGGATTTTAAGCCAGGTTTTTTCAACAATAATAAGTCACAAAATAATAGAATTTTAGAGTTGGAAGGGACTTCAGCAGTCACCTAGTCCTATGCTCAATGAAGACGAGTCACCACAACAATTTATCTGACACCTTAAAGACCTCCAAAGAAAGGAAACCCATTTACTACTTTGTGAAGTAGCCCAGTTGTTACGTTTTTAGGAAAGTTGTTTGCCTTTTCACAATTTTCATACATTACTTCTGGTTCTGCCTGTTGGAGTCAAATAGAAAACACTTAATCCCCTTTCCTGGCAGCAATCCTTCAAATACTTGAACATAGCTATCAAATTCAGAGAAGGGAATCCCAAATGGTAAAGGGCCTTGAGGTCGTGCCATATCATATCAGCATCAGTTGAAGGAACTAGGGTTATTTAGCCTAGAGAAGAGCAGACTCACAGAGAACATGATGGCTGTGTATCTAAGCCTCAGTTTCCTTGAAATACAAAATGAAGGAACTGAACTAAAATGACCTTTAAACCCATTTCAGATCTAAACCAATGAGCCTATAATCCTAATCCTAAAAAATGATGAGAGAAAGGAGAATTAAATCCAGGGTTCTTTTTCCCTTTCAACTCCATGGTCCTTTCCATACATAAAACAAGAGATATAAAACAAACAAAAAAACCTAATTAGCTGCAATAAGCTACTTCTATTGTCAGACAACTTTAATCTTATTGAGAAGTAGCCTAGTATAAGAACACTTAACCTGGAGTCAAAAAACAATCAAGCTCAAATAAAACATTATTTATAAGCCACTGTTAGCTCTTATCATTATTACCATTACTTTAATCATGATACAAACCAAAATTGGTAAGGGAAATGGATTAATAACTTACTATAAAATTAACGTTCAATGGAGAAAACTGAATCCAAATTTTGAATCCAAATTTTAAACTTTAAGAAATTTAAAGAGGCATGGCACAGTAAATGAAGAGCTAGCCATGGAGTCCAGAAAAGCTAGGTTCAAGCATTTCTCTTGTTATTATTGAATCATTGGCAATACCCAAGTTTCATTAGCTAAATATAAACACCAAACGAAATTCAGATCTAATTCTACACTGCGTTAATGTAACTCTAAGCAAATACAAACTCCTCAGCTTGACATTTAAAGCAGGATGTCTCCTGCTTATCATTCTAGACTTATTCCACATTGTCCTCCTTTACACACTTTGTTTTCCAATCAAACTGGCCTATCTCCGCATTGTCTCAATCCTGCCTTAGCACAGACTAACCCTAGAATTCTTGACCTCTCAGAATCCCTTACAACTTTAAGGTTCTGGAAGCCTCTTCCTGAGGCCCTTGGTTAGTACCCTCTCTAGCCTGAAATTATCTTCTAATGATTTATACATTTGTATACTGCAATGCCAGGAAGAACGTAAGTTCATTGAAAGGAAAGGACTACTTTTCTTTTCCTTTTGTCTTTGTATTTCTAACACCTAGAACAATACTAGACATAGAGTAAGTTGTTAATAAACACTGGCTGAATTTAAAGGAATGGCTTCTCCTTCCTATCAATCTCTTGAAAAAGCTAACTGTACTCCCTGCCATCATTTCCGCTCCCCTCACTCCTCAACTGTCTACAATTTGACAGATGACTTCCATAAACTCAATTCAAACTGTTCTCTCCAAAGTTACTAATGATTTCCTAATTGCCAGATCTGATTGTCTTTTCTCAGCCCTAATCCTTCTCCTTTCTGCTACATTTGACACTGTTGACAACTACATACTCCTAGAGGCGCTCTCCTCTTTGGCCTTTTCATGGCACTACTTTCTCCTGGTTTTTCTCCTCTCTGATCTTTCCTTTGCTGAATCATTCTCAACAACACACTCCTCTTCCCTGTGTGTATTCCCCAAGGTTCTGTTCTGGGCCATCTCTGCTTCTGCCTCTCCCGCCTCGGCTGCCATGGGTTTAACTATCATATTTATGCAGACCTATACATCCAAGCCATAGTCTCTTCTCTAGGTCTCCCATCATCAATTGCTAACATACATTTCAAACTGGATATCCCAGAGAAATTTCAAACTCAACAGGTCCAAAACAGAACTGATTATTTTTCCCCAAACCCTCTCTTCTTCCAAATTTCCCTATTTCTCTCAAAGGCACTAACATAGATTAAGTAATCTTGACATTATCCTCGATTCCTCACTTACCCTTACTACTCTCCCTCCCCACCCCTATGCATGCAACCAATTGCCAAACCTTGCCTTTTTTGTAACCTCTTTAATATTTTTTTATGTTTTTAAAAAAATTTTTTTTAGAAATCTATCCTGCCCTACAGGAAAATTGAAGGGGAAGGGGATGAGAGAAGGGGAAGGGGAGACAGAAGGGAGGGCAGATTAGAGGAAAGGGTATTCAGAATGTATACCATCTTGGGGTGAGGGGAGGGACGAGATGGGGAGAAAATTTGGAACTCAAAATCTTGTGGAAAAGAATGTTGAAAACTAAAAATAAATAAAATTTGAAAAAAAATTTGACAACCCTCCTTGTACTCAATACCCCTACCCACAAATACAAAAAGAAAAATGCAACCTTTGTAACAAATTAAGCATAAGCAAGCCCAAAAAAAAGGATATATTTTGCCATTTCCAAAAATCTAGGTGTCATTCTAAAAATGTAGTCCATCACCCCTCTGGAAGTGCATGAGTAGCATACATTGTTGGTCTCCTAGAATCATGATTGGTCGTTGTGTCAGAAGCTTATGTCTTTCTTTCTTTCTTTCTTTCTTTTTTGCTCTTTTTTGCAATCAGGGTTAAGTGACTTGCCCAGGGTCACACAGCTGGTAAGTGTCAAGTGTCTGAGGTCATATTTGAACTCAGGTCTTCCTGACTCCAAGGCCGGAGATCTATCCATTGGGTCACCTAGCTGCCCCAGAAGCTTACTTCTTTCAAAGCTATTTTTGTTACAATGTCATCACTTTGTAACTTGTTCTGATTCTGTTCATTTCACCCTGTATTACTTATAGTCTTCCTGGGTTTCTCTGATGTAATTTCTTTAGTTGTTTCTTACAGAGTAATATTTGTTACAACCACAATTTGCTCATCCATTCCCCAATTAATGGGCAACCCTTTTCTTTTTCAGATCTTTGGGAAAATCAAAAAAGTGCTTCTATAAATAATTTTTTTGTACACCAGGATCTTTTCCCTCTTTCTGATCCCTTAGATTATACTTCTAATTCAATTTATAGACATTTCAAGGTACAGATGGTTAAAGTATCCTATCCAAGGTCACAGAGCGTCCAATATTAGTTTCTTATTTCCTATGCTAGATCACAGGCTCCTTTAGAATACAGCCTGTGTTTTGCTTTCTTATGTACTCATATAACACCAAGCAAAAAACTGAATGTCAGCTACATGAATAAATTTGAAAAGCTATGTTTCGCATATATTAGTCAGTTTGTAGGAGAAATAGAAGAGGTCACCACTCAAATAAGGAAACAAAAAAATCCAACAATGATTAATTTTTGGCACTAATAAATTTTAGAAGAGCTGGGTTCAGAATCCACAGAAGAAATGCCCACATCAATAAAATTATACCTCCTTGAAGTACAGTAAAGTAATTGAAACCTAAATAAAATCAAACATACTTACAGGCACCACTATTCTTCTCTACTTGGAAATCTTCAATGGCTCCCTTGGCCTACAGAATTGTGCTAACTCTTCTGCCTAACATTCAAAGACCTCTGATTTTGCATCACCTTATCTTCCGAGCCTCATTTCACACCACTCATCTCCCCATAATCTATGCTCTAGCACAGCACTCCTTAAACTTGTGAGTCACAAACCCCACAGTTCAAGAAGCTCTGAAGGGGTCACCAGTGGAAAATGTTTAAGAAGTCCTGCTCCAGCCAAACCATTCTTTAACTTTGCTCATTTCATAAATGCCTTCCCTTCCTCTCCTTTTCAATCAAAGTTTATTAAGCACCCACTATGTGCCTGGTGCTGTGCTAAGGGCTAGAGACACAAAAGTAGACAAAAGATAGCCCCTGCCCTCATGGAGCTTCAAATCTAATCTTTTGCCTACTAAGTTGCACTCTGTTAAGTCCAGTTCAAAAAATAACTCCACAGGAAAAGTCTTCCCTGTTCCCCGAGACAGTAACATCCATTCTCCCCACACAAAGCACTTTGTTTTGCACTTCTTCAGTACTTAAATATTTCTAAGTCCTGTTTAGACTGTAAAAGCTACTGAAGTCATCCTTAAAACTTTCCATTTCCCCTAGAACCTCACACAGTACACTATTTTGTTTGTCAAGAACCGTGATTACATTCATGAATAAAACTCCAGATGAGGAAAATTCTCTTCATCAGTGAAGGCAGGCAACTGTTCTGCAAAGCAACATACAGTCTTATGAAAGACATCAAGAGATCAGATGATTGGCTCAGAGTCACAAAGCCAAGTATGCGTTACAGGTTGGACTCCCAGGTCTTCCTGACATTGAGGCCTATTCCCGATACAGTATGGTCTCCCTGCTACTCAGACTACACTTAGTATTGTGGTTAACTTTTGTTAAATTGCATTTGTTGTGAGAGAAAAACTTAGCGGAATTAATGACAAATCAATCAATATTTTAAAGGAAATATTGTCACTCTACTTTTGAATATATTCAGTATCAAGAATTAGACTAACAAAATACTGACAAAAGCTGACTAGTCTCCTTATGGAAAATTAATTAATGATGTGTAATTAGCATGTCAATTATAAGTCAATAGTGCTTCTCAAGTACTTGAGAGTACTTAATAATCAATTTGTTCCTTAGTTTTAAAACTTTTTTTAAAAATTTATTGCATCTGTGTATTGACTTTTTCTTAGTCACTATAAAGGGTAATTTCAATTCAGTTCCAGTTAAAACAAATTCTTAATTAGCAGAGTCCAAATTAATTAGGCTTGATTATATGACTCTTTTCTACCAAAGTTACATTTATAACTCATCTTTCCTAGAAGAAAAGATGAATGAACTAACAAGGAAGCCCGGTCTTTATAATACAGTTTTAAGGAATAAGGTCTTGAAATTTTAGATTACTTTATAAAATTCAAAACATTATATAAATGTCAGCTTTTACTATCATCTATCTAAGAAGTTTGCCAAAATTCCCTCGAGAACCTCCTAGTCTGCAATAAAAGCAAAGAACCATGCAAATATATGTTCCTGGCATGGCTTTCATACCATTGAAACAACCAATTCATTTTGAATACCAACCAATATATATAGAAAATCACTCATGTTAACTTTGTCTGTAATCCTTTAGAATGTAAAGTAATATATATTCTAATCCAGAAGTGAGAGATTTAAGAGCAGACTGAACAACAATCAGTTACATGAAACTTGTGAGGCTAGAACTCAGGATCACTAGTTTATATCATCCAGGTTACTAACTCTTATGTAAAAAATATATATTTTGTTTGTGAGCAGGGGGAATGAACAGGGAAGGAAAATATTTTCCATAGTTAGAAATGAATACGCCCAGATTTGTCCAATGAGATCAAGTACATAAAGTGCTTTGGCAAAAATCTTAAAGCATTACATAAATGTGACTTATCCTTATTGCCATAAAACTTATATATCAAAAATAATTTTCATTTTCTACCCCATTTACAGCATCAATGTTTATATGCTTTCGTGAAATATAATTAACACAGATCATTTTGGCCCAAGCTACATTTCTATAGTATCCCCAACTGGAAGTATAATCACCTTAACTTCCCAATATCTGACAGGAAGCATGCCACCTTGGTGTATATTTTTTAGATCTGAAGGTGTTTAAATCTGGCACATCCACACAGTGCCAAGCCCATAGCAGGTGCTTACATATCTCACTGATGTCTAATCCTATCCAAGTATCTTATATTTTACCACACATGAGAAGACTATTTTTCATCCAAACCTAGCCTGTCCATCAGTGTAGGGCAAAGAAAGTTAGGGAGATTAATTAGTGAAGTCAACAGAGAAACATTTAGTGCTCAACACTAACTTTCTATTATCATCATCATCATTATTATTAATAGTTAGCATTTATATAATACCTTATGGTTTGCAAAGCACTCTACATGGTATCTCATTTGACCCTCACAACTACTATGAGTTACAAATTATTAATTGCATTTTATAAATGACAAAACCAAGGCTGACAGGTTAAGTGACATGTCCAGGTCACAGAGCTATTAAGTGTCTTAGGCAGGATCTGAACGCAGATCTTCCTTACTTCTAGTTGAATTCTCTATCCACTATATGCCACCTAGCTGCCCATAAGTTAGTCAATTTTCCTTAAAAAAAGAAAAACTCTACATAAAAGTGGTTGTAAAATCTAAAAATTGAGTTGGAATGAACCCCAAAACATAATAATTACATCCTAATAATTTTAGTGTTTTTAGGTTTACAAAGCACTTAAAATACATATTTCATTGCAGCCTTCCAAAAACACTGACATAATTCACTTATTGGTATCATTCACCTTATTTTACAAATGTTTTATACTTTACATTTACAGGCTCAAGGAAATTAATTGATTTGCCTATGGATATCCAACTGGTTCAGTGTCAGAGGAGGGATGCGAAATCTCTCATCTATATTAGCTATCATATCTATTCTCTCTCCTTGTTCCATTAAGCCTCAGCATCAAGGCTTATTTTCTCCTACACATAATTCACAAATACTTTCTGTGGAGTTTGTGATCTATTTCAGTTCGGAAAAAGTAAGAAAAGGTGAGGATGATGGAAGACATAATTCACCACAACCTGGTGAGTCGACCAGCTAGGAGAATCCTTCTTTTAAAGCATTTGCCCTTGCCCTTTCCCAGAAACACTGTGTCATGTAATCTCATATTCCCAGTAGCAAGTAACCTTCCCCCCAAAAAGAAATTTAAATTGCAATATAAAGATATTTTACTGAAGCAGATAGCACCCAAGAAATTCCCAATTATTGCAAAAGGAACTCTGTCTATGACCTAACCCTCACATAAGAAATAGAGACTTTGTAGACCATCAGATCTCATGGCCTCCTAATGTTAACTTTTTCATTTCCTTTCACAGCACTATCACTAATGTATTCTCTCAACTGTGATCACAAGCATACAAATATTCATGTTACTTCTAAACTTTAAAACTTCTGTTCCCAGCCTTCATTGCAAGATTATGCTAAATATATTATTGTTCAATACACCCAAATGACTTAAATAGGAGGAAAGTATGAAAGACATGCCTGTCAAATAAAAAAAAAGGAAAAATCACTTTTAAAGAGAAAAAATAAACCACTCCCACATTTGAACAATAAAAATTCCCAAAAATGGGAAGTCAATTTATTTTTAAAAGACTAGAAATTAAATAGCATAGAAGAAAATAAGCAACAGAGTGACAAAGGAAAATTATTTTCTTAAATGAGATTTTTTTCTAAATAATAAGCAGAAGTGAAGACATTTATTTTCTTTTCCCTCTTCCCATAACCCTAAAATTAATATTCTAGGAATGGCTAATCATTTTAAAACCAAATTATGTACCAACTAATTGAATACAGTCAGATCACACTTCCTATTTCTCCATTGATTATTCATTGTTAAGTCCCTGTGCTTAGATCCCCCCCCATCTGTAATATAGATATATTACAATAATTTGGAGGTATGTATTTATAAGGACCTTTCTGATCCTTAAAGAAGAGGAACTACATAAATACATTATAAAGAAATTTTCTGTTTAGCAACAACTCTGCTCTTAAGTTTCTATCTTTTTCTAAAATTCCTCTTCTTTTTGATATCACTAGGGAT
Organism: Vombatus ursinus; assembly: GCF_900497805.2. Taxonomy (NCBI): domain Eukaryota; kingdom Metazoa; phylum Chordata; class Mammalia; order Diprotodontia; family Vombatidae; genus Vombatus; species Vombatus ursinus. The sequence continues at coordinate 45,698,856 of NW_020954557.1, read as the reverse complement.
ATTTGCATGAAAATAGTATCACTGCTACTTTAAAAAACAGAGTTTATCTCTTCTTACTATTTACGTATAGTTTCAAGGCAAGGAACAATAAGCAATACGCGACTGTGTATTGTCTACATCTTCCAGTCAAACTAGGCGTGCATTTGTTTGGAAGGAGGAGTTAATCTCATGCAACCCCAAGTTTTTTCCACACTTGAAGGGGCCTCAGATCCAAGGTGGTTCAATAAGTCTGTGAGTTCAGTTAAACTATATAAGGTCCCTGGGAAGACTGAGGCCCAAAATGAAAGAGGATGCTTGATTCTCTAGCAACCCCAAATGCTTTCCCTTAGTAAGTCAGAAGACTTGGGCACAAATGTCAGCTCTGCTGTTTTAGACCTGTGTGACCTTAGGCAAGCCACTTAACCTCTAAGATTTCCTCATCAGTAAAATGAGTAAATGAGACATTACTTCTAAAGTTCATGCCAACTCTAAATATGTGATCCTATGTGGTCTAGAATGTTGTCTACGTAAGCCTGATTCTTCCCTTCTCAAACCTTCATCAAAGTTCCAGATTATTTTCATAAGATTTTTGAACAGATGAGAAAGTAGGCTAAGTCAACGTGTATTGATATTTCTCCACTTTTTTTGTTACAGATGTTTTCCTCCACAATGCTGACATAAGCAAATATGCAGGACACACTGAGGCACATCCTAATGTTGGTGAAAATTCTGTATTTTGCATTCTATTTTAAAAGTTTGTATTTAAGGAGCACAATGGATGGAGCTGCAGCCTTGGAGTTGGGAGGACCTGAGTTCAAATCCAGTCCCAGACCAGATATTTGACACTTACTGGCTGTGGGACCCTAGGCAAATCACTTAACCCCAATTGCCTCACAAAAAAAAAAAAGTTTGTATTTAAGCATAGGTGTTAATTTTAAAATTAAATTTAGTTAAGTTTTATTTTCTTTAGTTTGTGTGATGAGTAAAAATGTCTTTATACCCTCAAATTCAATAAATGTTCTCCTTCAAAAAAAAAAAAAAGAAAAAAGAATATTTCCCAGGGAACATAACCTAATGAAATATATTATGCACATTTGTGGTGTTTGGTATCTTCTCTCTCTTTTGGGGGGGGGGCAATTGGGGTTAAGTGACTTGCCTAGGGTCACACAGCTAGTAACTGTCAAATGTTTGGTCTGGGGCCGAATTTGAACTCAGGTCCTCCTGACTTCAGGGCAAGTGCTCTATCCACTACACCACCTAGCTGCCCCAGTAACTTCTAGTTTTTCAGACACCTTCAGAATCCTTAAAACTGTTATCTATTTGGTTTGATCCAACGCTTTTTCCATCTTTTTCTTCAGAATCATTTCCAATTTCTTATATAGCAGTTTTTGAAATGTGATATTAAAATCCAAGTTTAGTAGTTCCTCTGTTTGTGACAGTACATAAATTTTTACAATTCTTTCTATTTTCCATCTATTTATTGTCCTAATTACATTCTTACATTCCCTTGGAATGCCTTTGCTTAGACCATTTGTTAAGCCTAAGCTCTCTTTAAATTTATTTTTCCCTCTAATACTTTTCACTGAGCTGAGGTGAAATTGTTCTATTCATATTAGTCTATAATATTGACTAGTAAGACATTTGATTTGGGAGAATAAAATGGCTTACCTCCAACAAGACTGATGTTAAAATCACCATAAAAGATTACTTGAAAGACATAAAAATAAAATAACTTTGACTACCCTCTGATCATTAGTATCAATTAACTGATCAATTAAATGATTAATTGAATCATTAATATTAATATCAAGAAGCATAAAACAGGTAAAGAGATGCTTGCCACAGACATGGGAGATATCCAATGCAGAATCAAAATCAAAAAGGGATTTCTTATAGATGGTGAAGACTTCTAGATGTTCTTGCTTAAATGTGACATCTTGCAGATACATCAAAACCCAGAACCCTATAGAATCTCCTCTGTAAAATCCATAATCATGCAAAAGAGTTCAGACTAATTATTCATCAAGGGAAAATTAAGTGGATAAAGAATACCTATTATCTAGATTATGATAAGCAGGTAAATGGGCAATCTATACAGCATATCCTTCAAAATATATATCTTAGACAGATACTGCAAATGGAAAAGGAAGAGAGAGGATATGCTGCCTTTGAGAAATTGCATAGTTTTTGTTATTTTTTAATGACTCCAAACTTCTCCCTGGAAGAAAGTCCCATCTTTTTTTTTTTTTTAAATATAACACCAATGTTCTTGCAATGAGATAATATGGTTTTGAGTCAGTCTCCAAAGAAGTTAAGTCAAGTAAAGCATAAAGGGCAAAGGAGAAATATATGCTGAGAGTAAGGAGGCTTCAATATGTTATAAATGAGGAATTTCACAAGAGAAGCTGAATAAAAGATGTCAGAGAAATCTATAAATGTCTGTATTCCTAGACTGTTAGGGGGCACAAAGCACAGAGTCACACTTGAAGTCAGGAAGACCCAAATTCACATACACTTTCTACACTTATTTATATAACCCTGAATAAGTCAGCTTCAATTTCTTCCTATACAAAAATTGGGGATAATAATAGCACTTAGCTCATAGGACTGTAGCGAAGATCAATTGAGATAAGATGCTAAGTGCTTTTGCAAGCCTTAAAGTAATTATATGCTGACTATTATTATTCTCTAATAAAGTAATATTTAATAAAACATTTTCTTATTCAAAACGGAAGAATTATGATGGTTCAGATTATACCAGACCCCAGAAGCTACAACAATCTGCCATTACCAAACCCAAGAATCACACATTGGAAGCATGAAAAATTGTATAAGCCTTGTTCATCTGTGTCAAAGCGAGTTCTTCATTCACCTAAAAGTAAATAGTTCAGGTTGCTTTTCCACAGCATAAGCCTATTTAAACTGCTGCAGGAAAGATTTACCCTCTAATTCAAAGTCCCATCTCAATTTAACACAATTCTCAATGAAACAACTAGCTTCACAGGAAGGGTCACAGATAATTATTTTGCCACTTTATTTTTTTTTAAGGCTAAAATGACTTAAGGAAAATTCTACCTAACAAAATCCTCTGGTCCTAAATAGGCACAGTTTGATAGGCTCAAACACAGACAACATGGAGAAATAATTACTATAGCTCCATTCACATAGAAACTATTCTAAACAATGTGCTAGAAAAATTGGGCACTGCCTTTTGACTGAGTCCAAGCTTTACAGAACAAATCCTTTTACTAAGGGGATTTGTTCTGTGAAGTTTAGATTCAGTCAAAGGGCTGCACTTGAGGACCTAGAGGGCCACGTGAGGGCTCAAGGCTACAGGTTCCCTACCCCTGTGCTAGATTATATTATAATACAAGTTACCTTAGTCACTTAAAACAGGAACATTTCCCGCCAATATGTTTCATATTTCTAGAAACTTCTTTTTCTAGGAAACATAAATCACTTGTCTGATAAAACAGACATTTTTTCTTAGGATTTAAGATGCTATTTTTATGCATTATTTCTACCAATATTTATCTAATGATTCATGGAAATCATTCTAAAATTACCTATTAGGTGAACTGTAACTGCAAATACAAGTTGAGGTTATTGGTGAATATTAATTAGGTAAAATGCATCAATTATCTAGCTTGAAAGAAAAAGTAAAGGCATGAATGCAGATTTGTTCCTGTAGTAATCAAAGCTAGAATGCTTTTCTCTCTGATTCCTTGTGGATAACCAATATATTTACAGAGGCAAACCAAAAGGAATCTCAAAAACCTAGCTGTGTGACTACAGGAAGTCATCTGACCTCTCTCTCACCCTCAGCTTGCTAATCCATAAAATATGGAGACTGGGGTGGGGGGGGGGTAGCTAGGTGGCACAGTGGATAGAGTATCAGCCCTGCAGTCAGGAAGACCCGAGTTCAAATCCGGCCTCAGACACATAATACTTCCTACCTGTGTGACTTTGGGCAAGTCACTTAACCCCAATTGCCTCACTAAAAAAAAAAAAATGGGGATTGGACTAGGTGATGCCTAAAATTCCCTTTTGGTTATAAAAACAGGATCCTACACAACTTCTAGATCAAGGTCTATGACCTTGAGGTCAAGAGATACATTGCTTATTAAGTAATTACTCAACAGGCATTTGTTAAGTGCCTATAATTTGTCAGGCATAGCATTAAGGGCTGGGAATGCAAAGGAGTTGCTGTCAGACTATTTTCACATATGAATTTGATCATCTCAATCCTAGGCTTTAAAATCCTCAATAGCTCCTTACTCTCTCCCAAATAAGTTTAAATTCCTTTGCCTAATATTCAAGCATACTGATTTGTCAGTGTGGGGTAGTAAACAGCAGGTCTTGGCAAGCTGGAGCTAGGAAGCGCTTGGTTCAAGTTCCATAACTGGAAAGTGACCCTGGGTGAGTCATTTAACTTCTCAGTGCTCTAGGCAACTCTGTTAAGACTGTGAGTTGCAGAAAAGGTGCTCACTGACATTGCTATAGACTGGAGTTTGTTTTGGAGTTCCTTATAGCAGTGAAATAACAGATTCAATCACTATCCTTTATTCTCTATATTCCATCTAACATATTATTGTCTGAACACACTTGGGGCTTTCCTGCTTCTTTGCCTTTCCTGTTCCCTTGGCCTGAATGATCTTTTCCTTTAAAACCTGTCTCTTATTCTAGCTCCTCTGCAATATTCCTTGCCTACTTTTCATATTATAAATTCAAATTTATAACATGTGACAAACTTTTTGATCCCAAGTACCCACATTGATGCCTGATAAACCTATGAGGCAGTAAAGAACAGTAGGTATTTGTTCAGTGTGTATTATGTTTAAAGCACTACGATTGGCCCTGGGCATAAAAAGACATGGAGAAAAACCCAAGAAGTCTTTGACTTCAAGGGACTTAAATTCTGTTTGGAGGACACGTCTGTGTGTGTATGTGTGTGTATGTGTGATATAAAATTTATACAGTTAGATAAATACAAGGTAATTGGAAAAGAGTTAGCATAGTGAGTAACGGGGAACACATATTTCAGCTCCAAATGAATGTACGATATGGATAGATAAGGTCTTACAGGTGTGCTCATGGTTTTGGCTCCTATGGAGAAAAGATTACATCTGATTTATTAAAGACTTATTTCAACTGAGAATACTTCTGTTCCAATGGATTCACAATCTTACAAATGTTAACATTCACTCTACTTGTGTGGAACACATGCCTTTTCATCCCTGCATGTCTTTCTCCAAGTCTTTTAGGAAAGTCATCAGACTTGCTGGAGACAGACTTTCCTCTGGTTCTTTCAACATTTCATAGAAAACAGTAAAACACTCATCTCTCCAACTATTACAACTTACATGACTGGCCTACCTCCTTTCTAACCTTACAAATTTTTTATTATTCCATTAGAACATTTCTTGCATACAAGTCACTGTTAGTACCCCTTCACTTCCAGTGCAGTTCAAAAGCCAAACTGCCTTTTCACCACATGAAATTCACGTCCATGTCTTTCTGTAAGTCTTCAACACCTGAATTTTTAAAAAAGATAGGAGGGTTTACTTCTCTCTCATGACTCCCCTCCAATCACAGATGCTCCTAGATTCTTAATAAACTTTGTGGAATTGGCTGAAATTTGAGAAACGGACACTAGAAGGTAACTAGTTCCAACTTAATCCTTATCACACTCACCAAATACCATGCCCTTTTAATTCTCTCTCTAAAATAAACTTTTCCTCTTTCTTTCCATTGCCATTACCCTAGTATGGGCTCTCATTATCTTTCACTGAAATTACCCACAGCATCTTAAATGGTCTCTTCTTCCTCTAATTCAAAGGTTTTAACTCAGGGCATATGTCCTCCCCGCTCCAATGAGCCCATGGATGATTTCAGAGACCCTTAAATGTGGATTTAAAAAAATATATTTTGATAACTATTTCAATATAATTGGTTTCTTTGGTAATCCTATGTTTTTATTTTGCATTCTCTGAGAAGGGGTCCATAGGGTTTATCAGGCTGTCAAAGATTTCAGGACCCAAGAGAACTTAAGAAACGTTGCTCTAGTTAATGATCTTCCATTAATCGACCCTAAGCACTACATTAAACCACCTGAAGTAGAGTTCTGATTGAATTACTCCTCTTTACTTACTGAAAAAAAAAGTTCACACAAGCTTCATAATTTGTCCCAAAGCTTCAGTTACCCAGATTTGCATTCTTGATGTGATCCTTGAGTCTTTGCTCTCACTCACTCCATATATCCAATCATTTGCCAAATCTTGTCATTTCTAACTCCACACCTCTTGCATTCAAATCCTCCTCACTAACTCACACAGTTTACACCTTAGTTCAGGACCTCAACACCTCCTGCCTCAACACCTCACAGCAATATCCTCCTAACTGGTATCTCTGCCTTAAGTTTTCCCCACTCCATTCATCCTCCACACTACTGCCAAAATGAATTTTCTAAAATAGAATATGTTGATCATGTCACTCCCTATTACTCCAGCATCAGATATAAACTTCTTTGTTTGCCATTTAAAGCTTTTCATAACCTGACCCCTTCATATCTTTCATCTTACCTCCACAGACCCATATTCCCACATTATACTAGCCTACCTACAACTCACATCCGATACTTCTATTTACTTTTGCACTGCCTCTTCCCCATATTTAGGATACTTTCCCCTCCTCCCCTCCACCTCTTAGAATACATGACTTCTTTCAAGACTCAGCTCACATGCTACCTACTGCTAGAGGCCTTTCACAGTTCCCTCCAAGGTCACTTTCCACCTACTCTGTGTGTATCTCATACATACTTATTTATACACATAATGCCTTTCCCATTAGAATCTAAACTCCTTGAGAGGAGGGACTTTTTTTTTATATATATATCTTCAGTATTTAGTACAATACTAAGCACAGAAGAATGTTTATTTTTTCCCTTTACATGTATCCTATACTCCAGCCAAACTTCACAAGCTTATCCCTTCTTGGAATGCTTACTATACCCATGCCTGGAATGAAGACTCACTGGAATCCCAAATGGAATAACCATTTTTTTCCTTCCCTTTCCGCCAGTGTCTACCTGTGAGAACTTATCCACTAATGTGGAGTAGATAGTAGAGTACTGGATCCTGCCTCATTTACTAATCTGAGACCACAGACAAATTACCTAATCTCTCAGCGTCCATTTCCTCATCTATAAAAATGTGGCTAATATCTTCTACAGTACCTACATCTCACAAGATTATTGCGAGGATTACGAGATACATAAAGTTCTATCAAAACTTTAAAGCACTATACATATAATTATTCTCAAATGTTACCTCCTGCACTCTGGTGAAACATGATTCTTATCACACAATGCCATGCATTACAGTTATTTGTGCACGTAACATCTCCCCTACCACATCATAAATTCTTTTTTTTTTTTTTTTGGCAAGGCAATTGGGCTTTAGTGACTTGCCTAGGTCATACAACTAATAAGTGTCAAGTGTCTGAGGCTTGATTTGAACTCAGGTCCTCCTGACTCCAGGGCTGGTGCTCTATCCACTGTGACACCTAGCTTTCCCCTTACCACTTTCAAGGCATGAGCCATTGTCTTAGTAATCTTTTTGTGACTCTCAATATTTGCTGAATGAATAAAATACTCATAAAGTAAGCACTTACAATAACTACATTACAGCAGACACTTTTTTTTTTCATTTGGGATCATTTATTTGTCTTTAACACTAATGACTGTTATGTGTGATTTGATTTTAGGCTAAATGAAGACAATGAAAACTATTAAAGACAGAAACTAAGTCTACTACCAGAAATGTGGAATGTAGTAAATTGTTTGGTGTTGGACCTAATTTCTGCCTACCTTCTCATTCCTTTCTTGCTCTGGGAAATGAATTTTTCCATCCACATTTAAGTGTAAATATGAATGGTTAAGGCACATTAGAAAAAGGATCCCAGCTGGAGGGCTAGTCTCAATGACAACTAGAAAAAAGGTATTTAAAAAAAAGGATTACTGACCAAACTGCTTTCAAGGAAAAAAAAAAGTGCACATTTTAAGAAACAGATTCATTTGAGCTGTCCAAGTATTATTATAAAAAAGCTCTGGTCATTTTATGCCTTTTTTTTTTAAGAAAGATCCTTTTTACAAAGAACAAGCTGTTTTATTCAATCTTTAGGCAAATATGTTATATTTGGTCAAACATTTCAACTTTCCACTTTAACTAGCCAGAACATTTCAAATATATGCAAATAATCATCAGAAAATTAGTCTTAGGGGCAGCTAGGTGGCACAGTAGATAGAGCACTGGCCCTGAAGTCAGGAGGACCTGAGTTCAAATCTGGCCTCAGACCAAACACTTGACACTTACTAGCTGTGGGCAAGTCACTTAACCCCAACTGCCTACAAAAAAAAAAAGAAAAGAAAAAAAAAAAGAAAAAAATATACTACTAAATTTAGGCTACTTCAGTGGATCCATGATTTTATCAATACAGGTATTCCTGCTCTTGGTACAAACTGCCATCCACCTACACCTATTTATCTTACTGATTCTTATTTGTTGTTGTTGTTGACTCTTTGTGACTCCTTTTGGGCTTTTCTTGGCAAAGATACTGGAGTGGTTTGCCATTTCCTTCCCCAGCTCATTTTACAGGTTAAGTGTCTAAGGTTAGATTTGAACTCAGGAAGATGAATCTTCCTGACTTTAGGTCAGGCACTCAATCCACCATGGGAACTGGTTGCTCCATTCTCATTCATATTCACCCTTAGATATTGTCTAATCAATCTAATCAACATATTAGAGGCCTTTTTCCCTTTCATGGATATCAGCGCTGCCACTTAAGCTGTCTATCTGTTATCCCCTTGCTCTCAGCATGTAAACAGCCCATTACCTTTTCTGATCTTCTATCTCGTATTTTTGTAGTCCCAATTGTTTAGCACAGTGCCCGGCACATAGTAAGAACTTCACAAATTCTTTCTTATCAAATCTATTCTTATATTTACAGGATGATATCCCTAATGACAATTCTTGTGCATCAGTCATCATCTGAAATATGCTTTAGCTAACTTGCACCCACTATGCATCTCATTAGGGGTTAACTTCTAACTTTGATTCTAGGTTGATGGTATTCTAAGATTTATACAATACAGAACCATTTCACAGAACACCCATGTTAAAAAGCCAGACTATTGTGCTACGGTGCATTCTCAGAATTTAGAAAAGTGCTGTACAAATTCCTAAATGCTACTGAGATCCCTTTACTCCTCCTAATCAATTCTAGGTCTAATTCATGATCAATCTGTAGTGTCTATCCTAGACATATATATACTGACATACCAATTAGACTGGCCTTCCAACTGCAAGTCAAGATCTGCACAATAGGCATTTTTTGCCCAATTAGTTTTTCCAATATGGATTATTAAGTCTGTTGAGCAATCACGGATCTCTGAGAAAAGGTCTTATAATGTTTTGGGACTAGATGCATTCAGCACAGTAGTATCTATGAACAGGGATATGTGGCAGACTCTACCACTTAAAGCAAAGGTACTTAACCTAGGGTCCATGAACTTCTTTTAAAAAATATTTTGATAACTGTACAAAGTGTCCTTTGTAATTCTATGTACTTCAGGCATTTAAAAACATTCTGAGAAGGATGTTCCAGTGTGCAAAAGGGGTCCGTGACCAAAAAAAAAAAAAAAAAGGTTAAGAATCTCTGATCTTTATGAAAACCCTCTTCTATTTGGACCCTGCTCAGGATATCTCAGGACAGTGACTAATTTTAGCATGAAGATGTGTATCTGTCTTATGCCTTCTTACTTGAAGTTAATAAATCAAAAGGTAACTGAATAAAGGTCTCTCTCTGGTTACAATTATCAAGGAATCTTTTACGGACTTAACATATGTATGAGGGACTCCTTAAGAAGAGAAATCTAAGTATGTTTTGCTCTACAGAGGAAAATGCCTAGGCCTCCCCACTCCCCCCACATCGCCACTCCCCAACCCCTTTAAAAGGGAAGTAGGGCTAATCCATAAACATATAGTTGCATCTTGTACTCTCTATACCTTTCAGTTGACAGTGACACCGTAAAGATGTGGTCTGCTATAGATTTCTGGCAAAGGCATGCTAACTCCTTCCACATACGTTCATCAAAGATACTCTCAATATATGAGGGTACAAAACTGTTCTATTTGGTATCTGTTGTCCTCCTGTCAATTTCATCAATTAATGCTCTTGAGATATATAATTTCATGGAGTCCAATGTTTTTACCTCTATCACTTTTTTGTTGTTTTATAAAGTGAAATTCTGTCACCTTCCTCCATGGAGATTTATAAGAGATTGTCAACCAAAGAAAATTCTAATTTTGAATACATACTTTTCACTTTGCAAACAGATTGTTACCAAGGCAATTTCTGCACCTTTCTGGCCCTCTTCTTATGGACATTGGTTTATTACTGATAAACTTGTTCATGAAATAGTGATAATCAAGATCAGCATTTTTGCCTTTGTCCAATTCCAATTTTTCAACCACTGACAGCCTGTCTGAATGACAGTTTGAAAAAACTTCCCAGGGCATGCCAAGATGGCAGAGTAAAAGCAGTGACTTGCTTTAGCTCTCCCCCTAACCCCTCCAAATACTTGTAAAAAATGGCTCCAAACAAATTCTAGAGCAGCAGAACCCACAAAAAGACAGAGTGAAACAAATTTCCTGCCCAAGACAACCTAGATGGTTGATTGGAAAGGTCTATTGCACTGGCCTAGGAGAGGAGCGCAGTATAGAGTGGGTGCCCAGGCGAAGACCAGGCCTCAGTGAACCTGGAGCAGGCCTCAAGGGACTGGATGACAGATAGCTGTGGTGGTTTCCAGACTCCTCAACCCACAAATGCCAAAGACAGCTTAGAAGGTCAGTAGGAAAAGTCTGTGACCAGGGTGAGAGAGAAGCTCAGTACCAGCCCCAGTCCCTGTGCAGCCCCAGGGCAGAACCTGCTTCCAGAGCTCCACCCACAGACTGAGGTGGAATCAAGTGGCTGATCAGAGGGGGATTGCAGAAATCTCTTTGCTGGTGCTGAGGCAGGAATCTCTTGCTTTTGCCCATGCTTGGATCTGGGTCACGGTTCTAGGTGGCGGTCCTGGGGCAAGGAGGGGTGGGGGAGTGGTGGAGCTTATAGTGGCAGTGGAGAGGGGTTCCTCCTCACAGTTCCAAGGCAGAAAAGAGTGTTTGTGGTCACTCATAGACCTGAGTACAGGCCAGGAAAGGAGTAAACACCTCGCCCTTGATCATACCACCTTGGAAGAACTGAAAATTTACAGATCCCTAGAAGTACCTCTGAAAACAGCTGCACAAAACCCCCCTGAAGCTTGGGACAGTACATTCTCCACACTGGAAGCAGACCCTTACCTTAACAAAGAGTTTAAAACTCAAGTTTTAAACTTGAACATGGGAACATGAGCAAAGAGTGCAAAAAAAAGTCAGACCATAGAATCTTTCTTTGGTGACAAAGAAGATCAAAACATACAACCAGAACAAAACAACAACAAAGTCAAAGCTCCTATATCCAAAGCCTCCAAGAAATATATGAATCAGTCCCAGGCCATGGAAGAGCTCAAAAAGGATTTTGAGAAGCAAGTAAGAGAAGTAGAGGAAAAACTGGGAAAAGAAATGAGAGTGATGCAAGAAAATCAAGTCAATAGCTTGCTAAAGGAGACCCAAAAAAATACTGAAGAAAATGACACCTTAAAAAATAACCTAACCCAAATGGCAAAAGAGGTCCAAAAAGGCAACAAGGAGAAGAACATCTTCAAAAGAGAATTGGCCAAATGGAAAAGAAGTTCAAAAGGTCACTGAAGAAAATACTTCCTTAAAAATTAGAATGGGGCAAATGGAAGCTAGTGACTTTATGAGAAATCAAAAAATTGTAAAACAAAACCAAAAGAAAGAAAAAATGGAAGACAATATGAAATATCTCACTGGAAAAACAAATGACCTGGAAAATAGATCCAGGGAGAGATAAGTCAAAAATTATTGGACTATCTGAAAGTCATGATCAAAAAAAGAGCCCATCATCTTTCAAGAAATTATCAAGAAAAACTGCTCTGATACTCTAGAACCAGAGGGTAAAACTGAAATGGAAAGAATCCACTGATCAGTTCCTGAAAGAGATCCCAAAAGGAAAATTCCTAGGAATATTGTAGCCAAATTCCAGAGTTCCCAGGTCAAGGAGAAAATATTGCAAGCAGCCAGAAAGAAACAATTCAAGTATTGTGGAAACATAATCAGGATAACACAAGATTTAGCAGCTTCTACATTAAGGGACCGGAGGGCTTAGAATATAATATTCCGGAGGTCAAAGGAGATAGGATTATAGCCAAGAATCACCTACCCAGCAAAACTGAGTATTATCCTTCAGGGGGAAAACTGGACAATTAGTGAAATAGAGGACTTTCAAGCATTCTTGATGAAAAGACGAGAACTGAATAGAAAATGTGACTTTCAAATACAAGACTCAAGAGAAGCATAAAAAAGGTAAACAGAAAAGAGAAATCATAAGGGCTTACTAAAGACGAACTGTTTACATTCCTACATGGAAAGACGATATTTGTAAATCATGTGACTTTTGTCAGTATTAGTTTGGAGAGGAAAAAACTTATGTGTAAATAGATAGATAGATAGACAGACAGATAGATAGAGGGCACAAGGTGAGCTGAAGATGAATGGGTGATATCTAAAAAATAAAGGGTGGGAGAGAATTATATTGGGAGAAGAAAGGGAGGGGTAGAATGGGGTAAATTATCTCACATAAAACAGACAAAAAAAGAGCTTTTACAGTGGAGGGAAAGTGGGGGAAGGTGAGAGGGAATGAGTGAATCTTATTCTCACAGGATTTGGCTTAAGGAGAGAGTAACATACACACTCAACTGGGTATGGAAAGCTATCTTACCCTGCAGGAAAATAGGGAGGAAAGGGGATAAGAGAATGGGGAATAATAGAAGGGAAGGCAAATTGGAAGAAGGGGTAATCAGAAGCAAACACTTCTGAGGAAGGACAGGGTCAAGAAAGAGAATAGAATAAACAGGGGGCAGAATAGGATGAAGGGAAATATAGTTAGTTTTTTACAACATCATTACTATGGAAGTGTTTTGCGTGACTACATATGTATAACCTGTATTGAGTTGTTTGCCTTCTCTATGAGGGTAGAAGGGAGAAAATTTTGAACCCAAAGTTTTAAAAACAAATGTTAAAAATTGTTTTCACATGCAACTGGTGTGAGGAATGCCAACAGTTTGGTTCCCACAGAATTGATAAGAAAATAGGACAGGGAGATTAGGTTATTGATTAATTGATTTCTGGGTTTATTGGTTTACACAAATATGTAAACAAGATAAGGGAGTGAATGGGATAATATAGGGTGAAGCCCTCTCAGGGGAATGAACTAACCCCGACCTCAGTTACTTTTCATACTTATGACTGTTGTGAGACTGCACCCAGATGCCTTGCAGCACATTCTGGAGAAACCGGATGTTCCACATGGCTAAACCAAAGAGACCACTCCCCTCTAACTTGTTTCGAACTTCCTTCCATAGAAGTTAGAATTCCGCGAATAGATTGTGCCCCTAATATACCCAGCCAATGGGTTGAGGGGAAGGGGGTTAGGGAAGTGAAATTGTGGATAGGGTCTATATATTCTGCTTTACAAGACACTCAGACGCACACCCTGGCTGGAGCCATCTTGAGCGAATGCTGGGTGTGTCCTTTCTCATGAGAAAGCAATAAAACTCCTTTTTGCCTTTCTTAAGAAAAAGTCTTTGATTTGATTATTTTGGGGGTCACAAACACCCCACACACTGGGAAATTAGATATATAGGCAATGGGGTATAGAAATCTATCTTGCCCTACAGGAAAACAGAAAGGGAAGGGAATGAGAGAAGGGGAGAGGTGATAGAAGGGAGGTCAGATTAGGGGAAGGGGTATCCAGAATGCATGCTGTCTTGGGCTGGAGATGGGGTGGTCTTGGAGTGAGGGAAGGGGCGAGATGGAGAGAAAATTTGGAACTCAAAATCCTGTGGAAGTGAATGTTGAAAACTAAAAATAAATTAATAATAATTTTAAAATATTCAAAAAAGAAAAAGAAAATAAAAAAAACTTCTCCGTATTCTTCTCATTTTTATCCTGTCTTTTAATGTGATGTTTATAACTTCTGTTCTAACTAGCCAATGGTCCAACTGCACAGAAACAAGGAATTCTGAAACAACTTCCACATTAGAAAGAAGTCATTTATCTAACTTTGAAAGACTTTGAACTCTGATTAATGCAGTGACCAAACACAAATTCCAGAGAACCAATGAAGTATGCTACTCACCTCTCCTGACACAGATAATGGACTCAAGATGCAGAAAGAGATATAACACTGTCTTATCTTTTTATTCTAAATTTTACAAACACCAAATAAAATTAGTATTTCCACACATACTATAGAGCAAACAGATACACATACAGCTTGCTTTTCTTTTTATGTTATACTATGTATATGTTACAAGGATTTGGTTTTTTTTTCTTTTTTTTTTTCCCCAATAAGAAGTAAGGTGAGTAGAAAATAGACACTTGTTAATTGGAAAAAAAAATTTTTTTAAAAAGGTAATTGTCTGATATGCATTAAGTAGAGAGAGTGCTAGGTCTGGAGTCAGGAAGATTTGAGTTCAAATGTGACCCAAGATTCTTACTAGCTGCATGACTCTGGACAAGTCACTATACCTCTGCTTGCCTCACTACCCTCATCCATAAAATGGAGATAACAACAGCACCTCCCTACCAAGATTGGTATGAGGAGCAAATGAGATAATAATTGTAAAGTGCCTGACACAGTGTCTGGCCCACAGTAAGTGCCATAGAAATGTTAGTTATTATTACTATTATTATTACTACTAAGATATTGTCAGTTTCATTTTTGTAGTGTTACCTGATATTTGTCATCTCCAGTACCCTAATGGTCTCTTCTTAAAGAAAGTCTCGTATTCATGATTTACAGGCACAAGGTTTCTGAATAGTCTACAAAATTTTAGCTTCTCATTTTTGAAACCTAAATTTTATTTTCTAACATGCTTTGCACCTTCCTCCTCTATGTCATCTTCACAATGACAAGGATATTCATTTAAAAAGTAATCACTACTATAACTAAGATATTTCTTGGTATAGTAAGACAAAGAATTGAACTGTCATTTTCTAAAATGCCACCCTAATTTAGCTAATAGCATAATGAAACTATTCTCACATCACTGTACCTCTAACAAGCCCTGCTTCTAGTTCTAGTTATAACCAAACCACTAATGAAACCACAAGGGAGTCGCTTCTGTTCTTCACTTCCTTAAAATCTAGAGCAGTATGACCAAAACTTGATATTACAAGGGTATCAAAGGGTACTAGTACCAATGTTACAGATTACCTAAAAGATACTGTATATTAAAATCCACAATTTCAGGGTCATATACACTTATCTGTAAAGTTATACATTAAATATCAGAATTCTACCATGATTTTAAGCCCCCTGGACTTTATCTAAACCAGGCCTGTATCTAGGGTTAGGGTTAGGGTTAGGGTTAGGGTTAGGGTTAGGGTTAGGCGAGGAAAAATCAGAGCAAATTTAGAGACTAAATATGAGTGTTTAGGAGGATTACAGGAGAAACAATGTAAACAAAGATGGGAGAACAGATAGAGTTTGACAAAAGATGACAACTTCAGTTTTGGTCATATTGAAGTAGCTATCCAGGTAGATGTATTCAGCGGACAATTGAAAATGTAGGCCTGGAGGTTTATCATAAACCAAGTTAGTGCTAGACTTGCACAACACATAGAGTGTCATTACTTTCAGTGAAGAAACACTAAACGCTAAAATGTAACATTCAAAAATTCATTCAAGGGGAAAGGGCGGAGCCAAGATGGCGGAGGGAAAGCAATGACTTGCTTAAGCTCTCCCTCAAACCCCTCCAAATACCTATAAAAAATGGCTCTAAACAAATTCTAAAGCAGCAGAACCCACAAAAAAACAGAGTAAAACAAATTTCCAGCCCAAGACAACCTGGATGGCTAATCAGAAAGGTGTATCGCGCCAAGCTGGGAGAGGAGCGCAGTTCATCATGGGCGCGCAGGCCGCAGTGACCCTGGAGCAGACCTCAGAGAACTGAATTGTGTGCAGCTGTGGCGGTTTCCAGACTTCTCAACCCATGAACGCCAAAGACAACTTAGAAGGTCAGTGGAAAAAGTCCGTGACTGTGCTGAGAGAAGGAGCTAGGTCTCAGCCGCCCTGAGGGCAGCAGCTGACTCCTGAGCTTCCGGGCCCACAGACTGAGGGGAAATCGAGTGACTGATCAGAGGGGGATTGTAGGGATCTCTTTGCCAGTGTTGAGGCAGGAATCTTTTGCTTTGCCCGTGCTTGGATCTGGGTCACAGTTCTGTGGGGCGGTCCTGGGGCGAGGAGAAGCACTGGCATGGTGCAACTTGGTGATGGTGGAGAGGAAACACCTCACCCCTTATCATAGCACCTTGGAAGAACTGAAAATTTTCAGGTCCCTAGAAGTATTTCTGAAAACAGCTGTACAAACCGCTGAAGCTTGGGACAGTACAGTCTCCACATTGGAAACAGACTCTTACCTTAACAAAGAGTTTAAAACTCAAGTAATTGGTTGGGATCATGAGCAAGCAGCGCAAAAAGAGTCAGACTATATTATCTTACTTTGGTGACAAAGAAAATCAAAATATACAACCAGAAGAAGAAAACAAAGTCAAAGCTCCTACATCCAAAGCCTCCAAGAAAAATAGGAATCAGTCCCAGGCCTTAGAAGAGCTCAAAAGGGATTTTGAGAAGCAAGTAAGAGAAGTAGAGGAAAAACTGGGAAGAGAAATGAGAGTGATGCAAGAAAATCATGAAAAGCAAGTTAACAGCTTGCTAAATGAGACCCAAAAAAATACTGAAGAAAATAGCACCTTAAAAAATAGCCTAACCCAAATGGCAAAAGAGGTCCAAAAAGCCAATGAAGAGAAGAATGCCCTAAAGAGCAAAATTGGCCAAATGGAAAAGGAAGTCAAAAAGATTACTGAAGAAAATACTTCCTTAAAAATTAGAATAGAGCAATTGGAAGCTAGTGACTTTATGAGAAATCAAGACACTGTAAAAACAAATCTAAAAGAATGAAAAATAGAAAACAATGTGAAATATCTCACTGGAAAAACAACTGACCTGGAAAATAGATCCTTGGACTATCTGAAAGCCATGATCAAAAAAAGAGGCTAGACATCATCTTTCAAGAAATGATCAAGGAAAACTGCCCTGATATCTTAGAACCAGAGGGCACAATTAAAATTGAAAGAAGTCACCGCTCTCCTCCTGAAAGAGATCCCCAAAGGAAAACTCCTAGGAATATTGTAGCCAAATTCCAGAGTTCCCAGGTCAAGGAGAAAATATTACAAGCAGCCAGAAAGAAACAATTCAAGTATTGTGGAAACACAATCAGGATAACACAAGATTTAGGTGTTTCTACATTAACGGACTGCAGGGCATGGAATATAATACTCCAGAGGGCAAAGGAGATAGGATTACAATCAAGAATCACCTACCCAGCAAAACTGAGCATAATTCTTCAGGGAAAAAAATGGTCATTCAGTAAAATAGAGGACTTTGAAGCATTCTTGATGAAAAGACCAGAGCTGAATAGAAAATTTGACTTTCCAATACAAGACTCAAGTGGAACATGAAGAGGTAAACAGGAAAGAGAAATCATAAGAGGCTTATTAAGGTTGAACTGTTTACATTCCTGCATGGAAAGATGATATTTGTAACTTATGAGACCTTTGTCAGTATTAGGGTAGTTGGAGGGAAAAAATTATATGTATGTATGTACATATATATATATATACAGAGAGAGAGAGAGAGAGAGAGAGAACAGAGTGAGTTGAAGATGAAGGGGTCATATCTGGAGAATAAAATTAAGAGGCGAGAGAGGATTATACTAGGAGAAAGGGAAAGGTAGAATGGGGTAAATCATCTCACAAAAGAAAAGAAAAGGCTCTTACAGTGGAGGGGAAACAGAGGAAGGTGAGAGGGAATGAGTGAATCTTATTCTCATAGGATTTGACTTAAGGAGGAAATAACATACACACTCAATTGGGTATAGAAATCTGTCTTACCCTACAGGAAAATGAGAGGGGAAGGGGACAAGACAGTAGGGGGATGATAGAGAGGAGGGCAGATTGGGAAAGGGGGCAATCAGAAGCAAATACTTCTGAGGAGGGACAGGGTCAAAAGAAAGAATAGAATAAATGGGGGGGAGGATAGGATTAAGGGAAATAGAGTTAGTTTTTCACAGCATGTCCACTAGGGAAGTGTTTCGCATAACCGCACGTATATAACCTATATTTAGTTGCTTGCCTTATCAATGAGGGTGGGTGGGGAGGGAGGAAGGAAGAAAATTTGGAACCCAAAGTTTTAAAAACACATGTTTAAAAAAAAATGTTTTCACATGCAACTGGGAAATAAGAAATACAGGAATGGGGTTCAGAAATCCATCCTGCCCTACAGGAAAATTGAAGGGGAAGGGGATAAGAGAAGGGGGTGAGAAATAGAAGGGAAGGCAGACTAGGGGAAGGGGTATTCAGAATGCATGCCATCTTGGGGTGAGGGGAGGGGCGAGATGGGGTGAAAATTTGGAACTCAAAATCTTGTGGAAGTAAATGTTGAAAATAAAAAAAAATAAATTTTTTAAAATTTAAAAAAAACAAAAAAAAATTCATTCAACAACCATTTAAATACATATTGATTGCTATGTGCAAAGCACTTTGCTAGGCAATAATGGAAGATGGAAAGATAATCAGGATATAGTTCCTGTCCTCAAGATTCTTACCATCTGAGAAGGGAGAAAGAAAAGACACCAAGAAATGAACAACAATACAAAACAGCATATGTGTCACCTGACTAGTAAGGCCAATTCAGAGAGTTCCACTGCAACGTGGACTTTAGAAGAGATTTAAAAGAAGAGTACAACAAAAAGAGAGGAGACATTTCACATCACAAGAACTGTTTTAGCAAAGGCTCAGAACTGGGGTTGTATGCATATAAGATGTGATAAATTACTTTGAACAGAGTATTCTTCCAGGGTAACACTAGAAGATAATAAGGTTGAAGGGAGATAGCATATATGAAATATTTAGACAGCAATGTAATTAGGAACCCCTTTAGTATAGGTGTAAGGTCTTAAGTGCAACTCTGATAGCTGCTTATTATACCATACACACAATTTTTTTTTGGGGGGTGAGGCAATTGGGGCTAAGTGACACAAATGTTCTTTACAGAGAAATAACATGAAACCTTTCTGAAGGATTACCATACATTCTCCAAAATTAAACCACTATAACTGTGAAGGAAGCCTCTCTCTCCTTGGCTCTGATAACACCTACCAGTATAAAAGACTCGAGGAAAAAGTCTCTGTCATCACTTCACAATTCATCAAATTTTATATCAATGGCAGAGCTAAAAAGAATATTGAGATCATCTTGACCAACCCCCTCATTTCACAGATAAAGAAATTATGAACTAGAATGACTGAGTGATATACCCCTTATTACAAAGTTGCTTGGTGGCACAGCCAATACAACCCAAGTTTCTTGATGTCATCTACTGTAGAAGTGAGGACAATGCTCTCAGTCTCTTTGTCTAGAATTTTCTTCCACAGCATCTACTCAGTTAATAACTATAATCTTATTGAAAAACACTTTCCTATTTCTTTTCCTCAGTTTTACAGAACTCATATTCTACAGTTCACTCACTCTTCTGAACTTCTATATTCAAATGACCTTTCCCAAGAATACCTGATTTCCCAGTGTTGACCCTATAACCCATAGGCACTAGCCTAATCCAACTCCCAATCCTTGCTTCCTTCACAACAAATCCATATTTGCATTTTTTAAATCAGTTTTTCATATTATATTAAGTAGATATTCCTTTGGATCAACAGTTCTCAAGTCTTTTTGGTCTCAAAAGCTCTTTATGCTCTTAAAAACTGAGGACCCCCTCCCAAAGTTTTTGTTTATGAGGGCTCTATCAACATTTACCATATTAGACATTAAAATGTCTTAGTATTATTATGAAAAAAATAGTTTTGACCTCATGAACCCAGAAAAGATCTAGGGATGTCTACCCTATATTTTGAGAACTGCTCCTTTGGATAATTATGTGAGTATAACTTCAAATGGTAAGACTATTTGGGTAATATGACATACTCCAGAGAATCACAGAATTTCAGGGCTCATAAACTTAGCAGTCATATAGTCTAACCCACATATAAGAGAAATTCTCAACTATAATATATTTAAAAAAGTAGTCATCAAAGCTTCTGCTTGAAGACCTCCAAATTATAAGGAATCCATCACCTTTCCAGGCACCCCAAAATAAACTTTTGGCCAGTTCATTAGAACAACTCCTTTTTATAAGTATGCTTTTAAGATCAAATACCCTTATCATACGACATATGATTACAATTCAATGTAAAACCAAACCAATTTCTTTAGGTACGTTATCAGTAATACTAAAAATTAACATTTGCCGACTTCATTAAGGCTAGTAGAATATAGTCCAACTTCATATCTTCAGTTCTGTAGCATAAACTACAACCAAAGTATGTGAACATAAAATATATGATAAATAGCTAAACACAGTTTAAGACTTTTCCATTTGCCTTTGTCCTAAAAACCAGGCTGCTTTCATAGCAGCATGCACAGGAAGCGTTAGCATAGCAAATAATGCTATGAGCAACAGAACCACGACAAGGTCCTTCCTGAGTCTGTTGAACTATAATTATCCTAACTTGAGAGAAATTATATGAGTAGGAAAAATACTTAAAATGAATCAATCATATACTATTTATATATAATAATGGTATCAATCCATATATCTACAAATGTCAGATGACTGAACAAAAATCTAAATCCAGTCATGCTAATTATAATTCTACTTCACTAGACTCACTCATAAGTGAGGAAAATAGTGGAACACCTATTTACCTGGGGAATCTTATCTGTCACTGCAATTCCCAAAAGGAAAATGACCTAAAATAAGCCCCCAAATAAAGTCACAGGCCAAGAAAATAAACAGAGACATTATGACTTCTCTCTCAACCCTATCCCCAGCCACCACTCACCTCCCTCTCTTTTGAGACAACTAAGAGCTAGGAATCAGGAAACTCCTCCCTCCCAGCTTCAGGTAGCTATCCTGAGAAAAATTAATCTTCATTAACTCCCACTGAACCTGGGAGGATATAGCATATCAAAGCTGAGAAGATACAACACACTTTTTAAAAGGCACCAATACAATGATTCTTGCACTTCTCACTAGCACCCTCTGTTCCCCTCCCCCCCAGCTCAGATAAATTCCCTAGAGAAAAACAACAAAGCATGAATTAACACAACAAAATTAATGATTCAACTTCCTGGGTCAACAATGTTGAACAGATGGATTTGTACAAATGCCCCCAAATTCAACTGATTAGTTAACCACAGAATTTAAAGAGATGAACATCTTCCCTGAATGAGTAGGCCTGGGTCTTATTGGAAGCCAGAGTGTCTCCCTAGAATCATTGCCTATTAGTCATGGAAAGGTTCTCAACTCAATTCAATAAACTGTGCCATGTGCAAAGGTGGAATGCACTCCATGAGGCACAAAAATAAAAATTACAATCCCTCAAAAGAGTTAATACTGATTCCTAATGTACTTGACAGGCAAATGAGCACCACCTCCTGGCGTCCCTGGCTTCCTTCAAGCCCCAGCTAAGAATCTGACCCTTTATGGGGCTTTTCCCAATCCCTCTTATTTCTAGTACCTTCTCTCTGTTGACTATTTCCAATTCATACCATATTTACTTTGTCTGTACATAATTATTTGCATGTTGTCTCTTGCATTACAGGGTTAGCTTCTCAAGGGCAGGGACTGTCTTTTGCATTTCTTTGTATCTCCAGCTGTTAGTTAGCACAGTGCCAAGGCACATAGTGCTTAATAAATGTTCATTGACTGACATAATAAGTACTTCTGTGTTTACTTTCTCAAATACTGACCTATCTATATTACTCCCAATATAGTTTAAGATTACATCTCACATAGTAGTACTCGTAACTACCAAGGATAGCAAGAAATTCGTGACATTCTCTGTTAATCTTGGGACCTATGTGGACACTTCTCTTGACCTGAAAGAATCCCATACACAAAGAAGTCCCTTGGATAAAGACTCCACCCAAAACATTCAAACATTTCCTCCCCCCCACCCCTAAGCTCTCACTCATGTTCTCATAAATCTGGTAGAGTCTTCTAAGGGAAAAAGCTTATCACTTTTTAATAATCTTTAGGAGAATACTGGTGCTCAGGTTGAATTCATCTGAGTTCTTGACCAATCAAAATTTAACATGCCTTAATCATCTTGCTAAAAATTCTTTATAATAAGGATCTAAACATATATTGAGGGTAATAAAATGAATTGAACATGTTGGATTTCAGAATCAATATAAAATAGCTGATCATATCTTTACAATCATATAGTTAACTAAAAAGCACAGAGAAATACGATACCCACATATCTTGGATGATTTTTTGAAAACTACTTTTAGAAGTATTTTTCAATAATAAAAAGCAAAAAAGTCTTTAAAGGCTCTCCTTTAATCAAATGCCTCCCATAAACATTTTAAGCTCAAGTAAGATGTCATGACAGCTATAACCCAAGAAATAATTGTTCCACAATTTCATAGGAATCAATAATAAGCCATCAGCTGCAAAAAGGAGCTGCTGCAAAGAAAGAGAAGGCCTAATATTTAGGGCTAGTTTTTACAGTTCTCAAAGCTGCACCCAGACCTACCCTTTCCACACAAGTCTCTCAAATGCTAGTAAGTTTTTTCACTATATCTTATATATTTATATACCAAAAGCAAGATTAGCTGAAGAAAGGAATTCTAAGAAAATTAAAAAGGAAAAATAGTCTCCTCCTCTTCCCTCTTCCCCCACAAAGGTTCATCTGTAAGTCAATTGTTTGGAAATTGGAATATGTGTTTCTATAGCTACAATGTTATAAATGGTGATTAAGCTCCCAGGATCCAATTCGATATTTGTTAAGCTCCTAGTATGGGCAAGGCACTATGTATGGGTAAGGTACTACAGCAGACATGGGAATGCTAAGATGACAAACAACACTGTCACTGCTCTCAAGGAGATGAAAATTTAAGAAAGGGGACAATATGCTGATCTCCAGCATTCTCTCACTTGATATGACTGAATGGGGAGGTCTGAAGATACTATAAAATCTTTGAAATAGAGTTGGAATGTAACCATCAGAACTGCCACCTGAGTAGCTGATACAAAAAGATATAGGAGCCAACTAGAGGCTCCTGTTGGGAAGTACAGTTAAAGAATAAGAAGGCAACAACAACTAAATTGCCTAGATATAGTAATGAGCGGCTGGAAGGAAGCTCAGACATCATCTGATTCAATTTTTTATTTAACCAACGAGGGGGAAAAAAACTAGGCCAAGAATACTTAGTGACAGAACTGGCCCCAGTTTTAGTGTTCTTTCCACTACCACTGGGTCATCTACCTAATAAGAACAATGATAATATTTTCATAAGTGAGCAAACAAATGAAAAGCTATATAGCTTAAATAATCTAGGAAAAGAAAGAACTTTTGCCTAAACTAGTCATTTTTACTCAAATTTTACCAAATTTCCTATCTACATGGCTTCAGAGATCAGTTTGTCTATTAATAAGCCACGTGTTCTCGTAGACTGCAAGCACAATCTGAGTCAACATCATGACACGGCAACCAAAAACAAAAAAGCTCTGGAGATCTTAAGCTATATCGAGAGAAGTAAAGTTTATGATAAGATATGTGACAGTGTTTTGGTCAGGGTAGAATGGTGAAAAGCCTTAAAGACCATGTCATATGAGGATCAATTGAAGACACTGGGGATTTTTAACCTGAAGAAAATTCTAAGGGAACATGGTAGCTATTTTAAAGTATTAGAAGTGGGGTTAAACTTGTTCTACTTGTGGCCAGAGGGTAAAATGAGGAGGAAGGGCAGATGTTACAAAGAGAGAAATTTCCAGTAGAAACAAGTAACAACTGGGAATCTGTCAGGCAAAAATGAGAATAAGGAAATCCAGTGACCTATGAGTACCTACTTAAAATGTCTCAGATCTTAAGTCAGGAACTCCCTAAACATCCAAGAACCATTTGAAATAATGTATCAATGAGTAGGCTCACAGCATCTTTGACTTAGATTTGCAAAAAGCTCTGAAGACATCACATAGTTAAATACCCTCATTTTACAGATGAGGAAACTGAAACCCAGAGAAATCAAGTAACTTTCCCAAGGACACACAAAAAGCAAAATGGCCAAGATTTGCACCCAGCTCTTCTAAATCCAAATCTAGGTTTGTCTGTTTATTCATATTATGTTTCTCTATCTCTGGTCTCTCTCCCTGATCTTTCAAATTAAGAAAAAAAAAAGTTTTTTTTTCGAGTCCATATAATTTCCACCACAGCAGGCTGCCATTCATAAGCAGTTGTTCTGAAAGCTCCAAATTAGTAGTTGAAGAGGCAAGATTTACCCTACTTGCCAAAAAATTAAAAGTGCTTGTCCATTACTCACATATGCCTTTCACATATGCTTATTAATCTTTCAGAGTTTGTGCCAGAAAAGAAATTATGCTCCAGGCGTTATAATCAGGTAACCAAATATTCCTTCACACCAACCACCCTCTTTCCCCACCCCTTTAACAAACACACAAGAAAATAGCTACAAATATATAACCAAGTAAATAGCTTTACATATTGAAAATTATCCAATATTCAAAATACTATTTACATGCAATCGTTTTAGGATCCTGTTCATTTTGCAAAAATTACTTATACTGACAGTAAAATATGAGCCACTAAGTTTTCACCACTAAGTCTGAGACAAAGATTTTGTTCACATTGGGCAGTAGTCAATTCCTTTATCATGGTGTCTTCATGATAGATAACAATTGCTGTATTTGAAGAGACTGTTTGGTGTTCCACATAAATTTCTGAGACAATCAAATGAAACAAATCTCTCACACTATGATCAATTTCTTTAACTTATTTATTCACAGCCAGAGTTCAAACAGTGAAAAGACCCTGCAAGCGCAAGCAATAGTCAAAGCAGAATGCCCAAAGGAGAGTGTTGATCATTTGGTAAAAACTGTCTCTGAAATTGTCTTTGGAGTCAAACCCAAAAAGACTTGGGGGAAAAAAAACACTCTGACAAGTTTCACAATGGAAACAAAACAGTTTTTTTGTCATACCTTTATTGTAATAATGACAATAACAACTATTACTACTAACATTTACATAGGGCTAAATGCCAAACTCTATGCTGAGGACTTCACAATTATTTTATTTGAACCTCACAACAACTCTGTGAGGTGCTATTATTATCCCCATTTTACAGATAAGGAAACTGAGGCAACCTGATGTCTACTTCCTAATGCTATTATCTGTTGTAGAAGTCAAGAAAAACCAAGAAATATGTCTGTTTATAAGGAATAAGAAACAACTTCAATTTCATTCTGATCACTTAAAAATTAGCTCAGTGGGGCTGCATTCTCCCAATTCTGCTTGGGCACCAAATTCAAAGAGAAAATGAAATTCTCGATTCCCATTAAAGCATTGAAATGGGGTGGGAGTGGGGGAAAGAGCATAGACGCCCATTAAATGGGAAATGGTTGAATAAATTGTGGTAGATGAATGTAATATTATTTTGTAGTAAGAAATGTCAACTATGAGAAATTCTGAAAAACATGATTCATATGAACTGATCTAACATGAAAAAAGCAGAACCAGAAGAACACAATACACAAGGACTACCACAATATAAATGAAAAGATCACTAAATGGAAACCAAATTACTAAGTAACTGAAAAACCAATGATGGTCTCTGAAAACAAATAATGAACTGTACCTTTCTTCCTCTCAGCAGTGAGGCTAGGCACAAAGGCAGAAATGGGGTCTACTTGGTCAGACAACATCACCTATAGCAGTTGTTTTTTGCCTATTTGTTTTTATTTGGTAAACTGGAAGGTAGGGAAGGGAAAGTATATCCAGAAAGAACTGATCTAAAAATAAAAAGCATCACTAAAACTTATTTAAAAGAAAAAAAAGAAAATCAAAGATGTAGAAGTAAAGTCGCAATCCCAATTAAAATGAAATTGAAAGCAATATCCTAAAAAAAAAAACCCCACAGGATTATTACTAGATACCCCACGGGATTATATTACTAATGTGATATGTACACATATATACATATATATGCCTTTAATTTGGTAGACATAAAGGACCAAAATATAATTTCTTTTTTTTTTAAATTAAGGTTACTAAAATTTGCTGTAGTTGCCTGAACTGAATGAACAAGCCCAGAAAGGGGAGAAAAATATGAAATTATAGAAAGATTATCAGAGCACATCCTTTGATAAATACCACAAAACATTATCTTTGCTAACCAAAGTATCATACTAAATGAACAGAATCCTCAGTGCACACAATTTTGTTGCTTACTCACTCTATTTTCATACAACAGAATTTGAAACAATTATGAAGTAATTCATTCATGTTGAAGAAAGCACAAAATAACTTTAAAAAATATTATGAAATATTAAATTTTCTAGGGGAAAAACATAACCAGAAAACCATGTAAGTAAAATAAGATGCTATTTTTTTTATATTTTTAAATTGAGAATTTCATCTTCAATTAATGAGCCAACTTTGGTTTTCAATCAATAGCTTTCAGTTGGCATTAGAACCATATTGACTGCCATCTAAGTACTTTTTTTTTGGCTAGACAATGGGGTTAAGTGACTTGACCAGGGTCACACAGCCATTAAGTATCAAGTGTCTGAGGCCGAATTTGAACTCAGGTCCTCCTGACTGCAGGGCAGTGCTCTATCCACTGCTCCACCTAGCTGCCCCTCTATCTAATTTTTTTACATTCTGCAAAATTCCCTTTTATCACAGCTTGCCTTTACCAACTGCCCACTACTTGAGGACAAGGTTATTCAGCTTGGCCTAGAATTCAGCTCTTGGGTTTTCCTGAGATCATAAGTATTGTCTTAGCTTAAAAATGTTATCATTTAATAGTAAAAGTTAAGGTAAGGAGCATGACATCACACTTTATTCCATCAATCAATACAGGTAGCAAGGCTAGTAATTAGTTTCCTAGTGAGCAAAGAAGGTCCTCTCCTAGAAACAGAAGAGAAGATACCAGAGCTTCACAACTCGCTTTTGGCCCTAAATTCATGATATTCTATTAACGAAACCAAATTATATCTTTGATAGCCAACAAAATAGCATCCTAAAATGAGAACTAAGACACCATGTTCTATCATGGCTACAGGATAAAGATTATTAAGATACCAAATAGTAAGATAGATATGCAGGAAATCACTAAGCTATACATGTCTAGAAATTAAAAGGACTATTCCTAAATGTGACAAGATGATTATTTAGTTCCTCTAGTTTAGTAAGAGCCCTGAGAAAGGCAACTAATACTCAAGAGGTAAGTAATGAACAGTTGATGGTAGTGAACAAGCACTAAAGATAAAAAATAGGGGATAATCACCACACATCATAAAAAAGGGAAGACTGAACCAAAAATACAAAAAGAAAACTAATTAAATAACAGCCTTTCCCCAGCCCCACTCCCCACCTCCCAAAAAAAGGCATTTGGAGAACATGGCAAAAAATTCTACAAGAAAATCACAGGAAGAAAAATAACACACATTCTGTTAAAAACTCTTAGAGGAATTATAAAGAATTAGAAGTTAATGATTTTTAAAGCACCTGCAGATGTTACATGTCAATATTATTTCTAAATTTTATTGTGGATAGTTAAGCCACAACAAGTTAAGTATCTCCCTGCCTTTCCCATAAATACAAACTGACAAGTAAAATGACAAATAGCAAAATTCCTAAAAGTTAGATAAAAGGAAAGAAAAGCAGTAATCAGGAAAGAATAATCCATGATCTTGCAGGGTTCAGCACAGGCTAATCTTCATATATACAATTCAACTGAATGGATAAACTAGTTGCAGTCACTATGAATTCACAACCTCTAATAATTCAGTATCCATATCCTTGGACCAAACTAAAGTAGAAGAGATCTCTTCTGCTTTGAAATAAAAAAACTCAACCTCAAAGGGATAGTCAGTTTCCTGCCTGTCTTAAAATTGAGAACCTACAATAACCAATAATTTTAAGTGTTATCTATAGGTCTTCAAATTGAAAACTAAACAAATTCTACTCATATTATGTTGTCATTGTCTCATTAACTTCTTATACCCTTGTCTAGAACACTGAGAACCAAGGAAAAGAGTTGCATTCTTTAGGGCAAAACATACCTACATATACATAGCTCACAACTCACACTTAAATTTTCAAGTTTTCAAAATAAATGGGAAAAAGTTGTGTTTTCTAGAACTTCTAAAACTGAAATCCCCAGCTGCTATACAACTCAAGCAGAGGATTTCTGCACGAAGCTTAAAGAATCCCAAAGCAACCTGATAAATAGCACAACCTTACAAGAAGACTGTTGTCTTATCTCTGACTTTACATGACTGTGAAGCTTGCAATGCCCAACAGTGGATCCCACAAAATGGTCTTGGTCTCTCATCACTCTGTTTCTACCCTATACCAAAGACTCCCAGATGCCACAGATCCAGAAATGACTATCACACGGTCCTTTTTGTACATGTTGGACAAGTGACACAGGGATTGCACAGGGAAGGGAGGAAGAAAGAAAAGAGAAAGAAGAAATTATAGAGAACTGATAGGATAGACAGAAGAATTTTGTCTCTAGGGCATGAGGCTAAGAGGCAGGAAACAAACCAACTCCAACTGTTGGAAGTCAGATCCAGCACCTTTGTCCTTTGAAAATATGTGGATATATACATGTATTCTGCAGGAAAACTCAACAATGATTTTATATTATAAAAAACTAAAGTGGAAAAGAAAAAATTTTAAATAGTGTTTTGGCTACACAAAAGTAATACTTATTACAATCTTTCATGTGGTCTGTTTACCACAGAGGTAGTATGGTATAGAGCTGGATTTGGAATCTGGAGGAACTTGGTTCACATCCCAGCTCTGTGACTTACTACCTGTCTAACCCAGGGAAAGTCATTTCCTTTTGGCCTCAGTTTCTTCATCAGTAAAACAAGAGAGATTAGATTCTCTCTAAGATATCTTCTGGCTGTAAATACTATGACATGCAATACTTACACCTAGCTGCCATGCAACATAGTAATGGTTCCATAGATAATTAAAAATACATCAATTACTTGTTGCATGTTTTGATTAAAACAGTAACCAATTCATGAAGGTATGACTATAAAGTAGTAACACTGGTTCATCTGACATATTCTATGAAAATCAGGCTAACTTGTATTAGTAGTGAACTCACGTGCTTGGTTTTTAGTTTGCTGCTCATGGATCATAGATATCTCAAAACTTTACATAAGCCATGAGATTTATTGTAGAGGTTACTCAAATATCAACTTGGGGCAAATCACTTACCCAGCTTTACAGTAATTTACCCCAATTTTCCCCATCTACTCTCTCAGCAAGGAAAAAGTTTCACAAGAACAATCATGTAGCACTTCTTAGGATCAAAGAGCTGGAAGGGTCCACGATACCTTCTACTTCACTGAGGCTCAGAAGAAGTTAAATGATTTGCTCAAGGACACATAGTAAGTAGTAGAGTTGGAATATGAACCTAGGTTTTCTGATTCCAACTCTAGTATTCTATCCTTTAACATGCTGCCTCTTTGGTTTCTGAAGAACTTTTTCATATGTTCCAACAATTCCATGAGGTAAAGCAAGGTAGAAAAAACTTCCATGTTACAGACAGATAACAGAATATGAGTCTAACAAGCCAAAAATTAAGCTACTTGTCCAAACCTGTATAATAACAATAGGCCTCTGAAGATTCCCTGGTCTTCTGAGTTCTACATTCTTTCTGTATCACCAATGCATACTTCTGAATTATGTGTACTTTGAAATACTTAAATTACCATACAAGGTAACAACATCAGTGCCTTAATGTCCTCATTTGTCTTGTTTTTATTTGGTCTGGACCTATGATTGTGCAGCTATCAGTGAGGACACTTCTACCAACGAAGATCAGCTTTTGCTCAATAACTTAAGCTTTGGAGTGTTTCCTCCAGTAATGAAAAGTCAGATAACTTGCCCAGGTTCACACAGTCAGCATATGGCATAAGGGGGACTTGAACTCAACCAAGTCTTCCTGACTCTAAGGCCAGCTCTCCATTCACCAAAATAGGCTGGTTCTCTCTTCATTTGTTTAATGGTGCAAAAATTGTATAGATAATATATATCATTTAAAACTCCTTGGCCCCAAATATATGTGAATACACCACTCATCCTTTACTGCTGAGATGGGAGGGGGGTTATAACTATGGGTATGTAACACTGCATATAAAAGATTTGGTTGATGGGCTGGTTAGATTTGTTACTGTTTTTCTCTGTTTTTAAAAATCTTTGTTATAAAGGATAACTTCCTGGGAAAGAGAAGTATGGTGGAACAGAAGAAGAAATACAGTTCAGGTGACGTAAAAACAAAAAATACCAATTTTTTAAAAATAAAATTCCTGGATTGGAGGATATCAGATAATTTCAAGGCAAGTATATCATTAAAATAAGAACAAATGTCAATAAAAAGACTCAAAGGAGATGCAAAACTTTTTTTCCCCTATTTTTGGTTTCGTTTTTTAAATGGCTGCTACTACAGGACAAAGATTAATGACTACAGTTCTAATTTTGGTTAACAAAATTTGATTGCACTGGTTTTAGATATCACCTGGTATAATAACTTCCTTCATTTTTCAAATTTTCAAGTGAAGAAACCAAAGAGAAATTATCATATAATTCACCCCCAGATTCATATATAGCTAGTTAGTAGTAGAGCTGGGGTTAGCACCATTGCCTCCTAACATTTAGTCCCATGATCTTTACACTGTAATATATTACTCCTAGTTTGATTCACCTATCTTAAATTCATATGCATGCACTGAAATTTGATACAAACAAATGTCTTATTGGACATTTTTTTTCCTATCAAGTAGCAATTTTAACAATATAGTGTAGCAATAATAGATCAAACATTGAATAATAAAGCAGTGAAAGCAATTGTTGAAGCTGCCAAAATTATTTTCCTTATCCTCAGATTTAATCACAACATATCACACCCTGACCAAACTCTTCAAATGGCTCTTCATTGCCTACAGAGTAAAACAAACTCCTAAAATGCAAGGCCTTCCAATTAGTGCCATCCTATCTTCCTCTATTCCCTCTTCCATGTACTACAGCCGTAATGAACTACTGGATTCTCCTCTGCCCTTCCACTAGGGGTAGAATTCCTTTCAGACCTTCACATAGCACTCTGAACCTTTCTAATGTGCTTTTTCATATTATACTTATTGGTGTATATATTCTATCATCTTACTATAAGCTCTACAAGGCAGGGACTACAATTTAAATTGTATATCTCAACTACTAAGAACAACAATTATTACAGCAGACATTTAATAAAGGTATGTTGAAATGAACTGAATTAGTAACAATTTAATAGAATTATACCTTTAGAACTGGGACATCAGAGATCATCTAATCCAACCCTCTCATGTTACAAATAAGGAAACTCGAGACCAGAAAGGTTAAGTGACTTTGCCAATGTCACAACAAGAACAAGTGGCAGTGACAGGCTTTGAAACCAGTTCCTTTAACCCCAGCACTCTTTACATTGTACCATTTGGTCTCCCTGCTTCACTGGATGCAAAGAACTTGATTACCCATTCATAACAATGTATTTTGTAATAAGAGATAAAGAATACTTCCTACATAGCTTTTAAAGGATTTTTTTTAAACTACAAGAACAGAAATTACTTCATTAAGAAGTTTTACATAGACTGCACATCAAAATAACTTTGAGGTTTAATCTCACACCCAGAAAATAGACAAAAATGACAAAAGATGGGAATCTTCAATGCTGAATGGGTTGTGGAAAGACAGGAATGGTAACCAACTCATCAAAAAAAAAAAATTGAACAAAAGCAGTGTTCCACATCAATAGCTCTTCACCTTTGCAAAGAAATAGAGTGGGCCAGGACATACTTTCTCATATCACTTAACATGGTGATATGAGGCCAAGCTTTTTCATAACATTAGACTTTTTTCATGTTGGTTAATTTTGCTAAATTTTCCCCCTCTATTTTTTGTTCTAAGGCCTTCTGCAGGGAGGGGGAGAATGAGGTATAAGATGGGAAATGCAGGTAATGCAAAAACAAAATATGTCAATAAGTCTGACTTTTTTTTTATTGATTCCTTATTTTTATATATGGAAATTCCAAACAAAATTTCGACTTTAAAAATATACTATATCGTACTTCTAAGTCATGCTAATTTCTGATTAAAAGATACACAGTTCAAGGATTAACAAAAATGTTTCCAAAATTTTTAAAATACTTAAAAGTCGATTTTATAAGTTCTATCTAGTTTTGGGAAATGGAAGGGGGATAATAATCTCAAAAGGTCCTAGCAAGCATGCCAAATTTCATTATCCACAAACTCATCAGTAATTTTTCATTATAAAATTTCTAGGGCTTTGAAGATTCAGTGTCTGTGACAAACCAAATAATTTTCTTTTGTCCCGATTATTTTTGATTACTACAACCCCTTCAGGCAGCTAGGTGGTACAGTGGATAGAGTTCTGAACCTGGAGCCAGAAAGACTCATCTTCCTGAGTCAAATCTGACCTCAGACACTCACTAGCTGTGTGAGCCTGGGCAAGTCACTTACCCATGTTTGCCTCAGTTTCCTCAGCTGTAAAATGAGGTGGAAAAGGAAATAGCAAAACCACTCCAATGTCTTTGCCAAGAAAATCCCAAAGGGGTCACAAAGAACAGGACACGACTGAAACAGCAGAACAACTACAGCCCCTACAACCTACAAAAAACTGGCAATTCTAAGTGGCTTTAACAAAAACAAACAAACAAAAAAACTAACATTATCAGAAGTTAGGGCATGTGCTATATTACATTAGTAATAAGCAGTACTTTAAGTATCAGTGCAATAGAGCTGAGAATAGGTACTTCTTTATGAATGCTCATTCTCATCTCTATAAATCACAAACTGAAAACACCATTATGGTGAAACATTCATCTAATAAGATCTAAGTTTACAACCAGAACTACTAAATTCAGCCAGGCATTTACCATAACTATCATTGGGCTCTAAGAATATGAATGAACAGTCATAATAATATGGTATTTATGTAACCAGTTTATATTGTCAAATTGCCTTATATATTTACCAGTTAATCTCCACAAATATTTTAGGAGATAACGTATCTCCATTTAAGTAGGCCAAGTGGAGATAAAAGCATAATTTGTCCAAAGTCACAATTAAACTATAATTCTTTGTCCTCTAATCCCACAATTTTTTAAAATTTGAATACTTTAAAAGTAAATAAATTTGTTTATAAAACAGCATTATCATAATTTGATTTTCATTCATTCACGGAATATTTACATGTCCTCTTACAATAATGTTGGTAGGGAAAACAAATTTAAACAAACTTCACTTCTAGGTCTTAGTATGTTGCCTTGTACTGAATGTCAAATTGACTAACCTATTTAAAATCTAGCTTGTTCATGGTTAATTTTAATCAAATATCTCAAGATATTTTAAAAAATTAAAGCACTAAAGGTTGGAGAG
>NW_020954557.1:45625586-45665044 GCF_900497805.2 Vombatus ursinus | reverse complement strand
GATGCACTCCAAGCAGGTCAAAGATAAAGAAAACTCATACACTCCAAAATATTTATAACAGAACTTTTTTATGGTAGTAAAGAAATAGTTACAAGGAGGGTGCCCAACCAAACTGTGCTACATCAATGTAATAAAATACTACCATAGTGAAAATAACAACTAATATAAAAAATTCAGACTTACATGAACAGAAGCAGAGTGAAGTTAGCAGAACCAGGGAAACTACGTATGAGTACAACAAAGTAAATGGAAACAATGAAACAAAACTGAATACTGAATAACAGTGACTAAGAAGAGTTTAGGAAATTCCCCTTACTTCCTCCTTCTAGGAGGTGTGTGTCTATGTATATGGAACACTACAAGTGTTAATTTAAGATTCATTTGATGTGTTGGCTAGTTTGCTGAAATTCCTCCCTACTCCCATTTTATCTTTTATTTGAGAGATAGCTTCCTAGGTAGGAGAGAGGAGGGGAAAGAATACATTTGGAAATGAAGACGTTGGAAAATTAAGGTGTAAATTTAAAAAAAAATTTTAATCTATACCAGGATTGCTTAACATTTTTTGCATCATGGACTCCTTTGGCAGTCTGGTGAAGCCAGTGGACCTTTTCTCAGAATGTTTTTAAAATACATAAACTTATAATGGAAACCAATTATATTGAAATGGTTATCAAAATATAGATATAAAAAAGTTCAAAGACCCCAAGTTAAAAACTCCTGACCTCTACCAAAAACAAAAAATTGCAGTCTTAAAAAAAGAAAACTGATGTTTAGAAATGTTATATATTGAATCTACCACCCCCATCCTGTATTTCCCTTATTACTTTGTTCTATATTAAGAGGCAGTATAGTAAAATGGAAAGGGCAATGAATTTAGCATACTCATGTATGGACTCAAGTTCTATCTCCAATGTTATAAAAACTCTAAGTGCAGGCAATATACAATTTCTGGGCCTTAATTTCTTCATCTATAAAATGAGAATACCAACACAGAAGGTTGTATCAAAGATAATATAGTAAAACACTTTCTAAATTTCAAACTGTTACATGTTGGCTTTTAATTATATCATAGTGAATCGATTTTCCTAAGCATGTGAAAAAGATAATGTCTAGCCTAGGACATAGTTTACCTAACAAATATCAAGGGTTGAGGTCTCTTACAACTTTTCCTGCCCTCTAACTTTTCTCCACTTACATAAAAATTTGTAAATAATTCTGATTTACCCCAATTATATCATGCACAGTTATATAATAACATCAGTGGGATATGTTCACAAAATTTAACATTCCAATGAATAATCTACTTCAAACTATTATATCATTCGGAGCAAAACTTAAGTCCAGAGATAGGCTGGCATTAGAAAAGATACGTAAAAGAAATGAACAGAACAAAAACTGTCATTAATTGGAATGGCAACCAGAAGAAAACTACACCCTTTTCAAAGCATTAGAAGAATCGTAGAACTGGAAGATGGCTAAGAGGCCCAGAAGTCTAATCCCAACCATGCTTAAATTATGAACGCCCCCCCCCCCCATTATCCCTAACATGTGATTATCCAATCTGATGACCTTGGGCAGAAAAGAACTCCTAAAGCAGTCCATTTCACTTTTGGGTAGCTCCACCAGGAAATGTTTCCTTATAATCCTCTAGATTCTGACTCCCTGTAACTTACACACATTGGTTCAGTCCTAGTTCTACCTCTGGGGCCAATTCCACTTTCAACTATCTTCAAACCTTTGGTCCTTACAAAGATCCAATAAGAGTCAACATAAAACAATCTTATCAATAAGGAATTTAAAAGCCAGATTTGTCAGGGAAGCACTCAACCTGAGTTTTGGAACTTCTATAATTCAGAATGTTGCTTATGAAAGCATAATTCCAGGCATGGGGTGAAGGTGGCATGAATTTCTCTGAGATGAGGAAGGTGGCAAGACTGTGTCCAGTGTATCTAAAATAAGTATATGAAGTGTTAATGTTGGAAGAGTAAAATTATAGGTCCTCAAAGCTGGCAGGGACCATCAAAGGCCATCTAGTCCAGCAAGTACCAGAATAGGAATCACTTCTCCAACATCCCAAATAAGTTGTCATCCAATCTCTACTTGAAGGCCTTCCACACTGGAGAACTTACTACCAGGGCAGCCCACTCCCCTTCCGGACAGTTATAATTGTTGGCCAGTTTTTTTTTTCCTTATACAAAACTGAAATGTGTCTCACAAACTCCTCCCTCTTAAAGGTAGGTTGACTGAACTTCATTTCTTTTCACAGAAATATCTCAACTGGAATAATCAGGATCACAGATGTAGAACTGAAAAGGCCTTCAGACTACATCTAGTCTCATCTCTGCATTTTTTAAATGAGAAGCCAGAGTTCAGAAAGATTAAGTGACTTGCCCAAGGTCACATAGGTAACAAATGGCAGAACTGGTTCCTTTTGTGTTTTCATCTCCAGCACCTAGGACAGCACCTGGCAAATAGCAGGTGAGTAATAAATGTCTATTAAATGAAGTCCTTTTTCCTTGTACTTAGGCCAATTTAACTTTTTGTTAATTGATGGCTAACTGAAATCTCTTCCCGTTTCAAACTTTACCAAGAATTATTCTAAAAAGCTGCTACTATGTTTTACTGCCTTATTAAATAGAACACAATGAACATAATAATAGAATCTTTCAGTGGTCATGGTTACATAAAACAATTATGATTATATAACACAGATAATAATAGCTAATATTTATATGGCACCTAAGATTCGCAAAGCATTTTTACATATATTATCTAATTTGGGGCTCTTAATAAGCTTTTGAAATAGGTGCTATTATTATCTCCATTTTACAGAATGAAGATATTGAGACTTAGGCTAAAGCTAAGTAAAAGTGTCTGAGACAAGATATGGACTCATGTCTTCCCAAGGTCCCTTTCACTTCCAATATTCTATCCACTATTGCCAATACCTCATTTCCATGAAAAGCAAGAGATCTGTTTTGTTTTGGTATTAAGAGCATGAGCCCATACATTTTTACAACTTCTTCTTCCTAACTTGGTTCTAAATTCAACAAGTTAAAAAATAAGTAAAAGACATAGGCTAGGGGAAGGATCTTTAATTACATCAAAGTGTAGAGATATACAAAGTCTATACCAATTCCAGGAAATCTCTGGAAACCGTTGATGTTTTTGCTGAGATGTTCAGTATCTGAAGATGTAAGGGAATGGATGCATCAGAAACAGGACAGACAGGAGTCTAAAGTGTGACTGTGGCAGCTGCTGTAGAGGTACTGAAGACACCACAGAGAAAGCATCTTGACTCTCAAGGAACTTGTCTTCCATTAACTGAAGGCACAAAGCCCAGCCACAAAGTTTCTGTAATTGTTGGGCAAAAAGAGACGTGATCAAAAAGTAGGGATTCTTAATCTGGTCTGTGCATAGATTTCAGGAAGTTCAGAAATTTGGAAGGGAAAAAAATTACACATTTATTTCAGTGTAATTGGTTTCCTTTAAAATAATATGCTTTATGCATTTAAAAACATTCTGAGAGCGGGTTTAATGGGCTTTAAAGCCAATAGACTTTAAAAGATGGACAA
Source organism: Vombatus ursinus (assembly GCF_900497805.2). NCBI lineage: Eukaryota > Metazoa > Chordata > Mammalia > Diprotodontia > Vombatidae > Vombatus > Vombatus ursinus. The sequence continues at coordinate 45,661,469 of NW_020954557.1, read as the reverse complement.
AAGTGTCTATGATACAAAAATGTTAAAGAACCCCTGTCTTCAAGGATAGCTGAGATAGAAGTTTTTAGGAAAGAACCCATGCAAAAAATTACTGCTCAGGTTAAAAAAAAAATGTACAGAATGAGTAAAACAGAATACTTTAAAGTGTACTAGGAGAAACTATGTTCATCTAAGACATCTGAAAGGTCTAACACTTTCTGATAAGGTATCTAAGAATGTAACTACTGAAGACAAAAATCAATGAGGAGAGAGAGTTTTCAGGAAGGTAAATTTCAGCTCAATATAAGGAGCTATCCAATAGCTATAACTGTTAAAGATGATAGACAGGCATCTCTATTGTATATAGTACATAATTTTATGTTCTTTTGTATGTCTATATCAATATTTTAGATTATATACTCTAAAAAAGTTAGGATTACTGCACCCACATGAACTTAGATGTCTTCACATTAGAATCAAAACTAGAACTTTATTGATTTTTATGATCTTAAAGAAGTCACAACCCTGAGAAATGTTTTTCTATCTTTAAGCAGGAAATTGTGACCTGCCACCCACAGAAAGGTATAAGGAATAGTGTCGATGCTAGAACTAGAAGACACCTTGGGGAATATAGTCTAACATTTTCATTACAGAATGATATGGCACAGTAGGAAAGTCAAAATCAAACTAGCTGTGAAACTCGGATTAAATGATGTAGCCTCTATGAGTCTCAGTTTCCTAATCTATAAAATGAGAATGTTGAAATTGATGATTTTATGAAGGTGCAAACTCACAGAGTTACTAACAGAAACAGGACCAGAACTCTGATCTTCTGACTCATAGTTTTTCCTATATTTTGTTACCTTTCTTGTAGACTGTGCAAAAAAACAAAAGATAATGAAAATGAATGACATTTTAAAGATTGTCCTTGAATCAAAAATGAACCATTTGATCTACATGCAGCAAAATATGAAATCCTTATACAAAGCAGGCATTTAATAAATGCTGCTTGAATGAAAGGCTCCATCAATAACTGTACTTGCTACATTGACCTCAGTTGGTCAACTTATTAAAGCACTTTGTGTCTATTTCCTTAAACATCTAAACACTGAATCTGAGTCACAGATTATGACTATCATGTACACAGAATACCTCACAAATATTAATTTCCATAATTAAGGGGCAAATATTGCATAAGCAGATGACTGTCTGAATAAGGAATATTAAAATTCTTCATTTGGTTTTGTCTTCTGGTGCTACTTAACATGTGCATTTTGAAAAACTCAAGAGATCTATTTAATTAAACAATTTTCCTTCATGCTACCTCTCTAAGGAATCTTCAGTTTTAAAAAAAAATTGGAGCATTTTAAAGTATTTTACTCTTGAATTTGCAACAAATGTTACAAATAAAAAGTCTACATAGACTATTTTGTTTACAATTTTTCTTTCAAAATTGAAAATCAGTACCCTACAATATTATAAAATTCTACATTCAAACCTACTATAGCTCTTCTAAATGATACCATAAGCAGTACATGATTCCCTAAAATGTCTTCAAAGCTTATATATGTCACAGGGAATTTAACAAGATTGCAGGAAGACTGATCATATTTACTCCAATAAGTGCAGAAAAAATTCTACGGAGAAAAAGCACAATATAAATGCAAAATAGCAATGAAATCAACAATACAATTTCATACTGCTGACAAGAGAATATTCCACAATGTCTGTAGATGTTTAAATACAGTCTAAATGTAGAAAAGTTAATTAGAATCTTAGAACTAAAAAGTAATTGAAAAGGTCATCTAGAACAACCTCTTCCACAATGCAAGAATTTTTTCTATGATGGATGATTATCCAGCCTCTCCCTGAAACCTTCCAGAGACAGGGTGCTAGACACATCTCACTTCACTGTTGAAAAGCTGTAAGTTGTTGGAAAAGTCCTGGTATTCAGCTGAAATCTAGTCCCTGTTACTTTCATCTACTGGTTCTATTTGTCTCTAAGAAGCTAAGCAGACCAGTATCACATCTCCATTTAGTTGTCACTTCTCCAGTCTACACATCTCGAGTTCTTCACGTGAAACTGTTTCCAGAACACCTTCATCACCCTCATCTGGATATTTTCCAGTTATTCAATCTCTTTTAAAATGCTGCACCCATAAATGAATACAATACTGGAGATGTGATTTGACCAGGACAGAATTCACTACAATTTTCTTCTTATGACCTGAACACTATTCTTCTGCAAATACAGTCTAAGACTGTATGATGAAATGTGAGCAACATACTAAGAAACCCACTTCTAGGTCTCTGACAACACAAAGGTTTGTAAGAAACAACGAGTAAACCCTCGTTTTCAGTTTCTCCTATTTTCATATGGAATCAAATACTCAAATTGCTATCATCAGAGTAATGCTTTCTTTTCAAGTATAGAAACAGGAAGAACAACAACTTAATTGTTCTGCAATTCCACATTTATGAATTAACGTCTAGTAGGCTTTGTCAGGTTTATAGTAAATGTTCAATAAAAGCAATGCTACTTCATAGTTCATAGAAAGGATAAAGCAGATTTGAGTAGAAAAGAAAATTCAAGGAAAGATTCCTAACTTAATAATTTGATTACATTAATAATAACTCATACACTGATCCACAAATAAATCACTAGTTTATGTGAAATTAGGCTCTAAGGACTAGCTCAAGTAAACTGCAGTTGAGTTTGATTTATTTACCAATTTTTTATCCCCTACAGTTTAAAGATCATTAAGAAAAACAGAGATGTCATTGCTTTAAATGATCAAACAGGAATACTAGATATCAATTCCCATACAGCTCCTAAAGAGTTTCGTTTTCATTTTTGTAATTCCAGCACCCAGCATTGCCAGGCACATAGTTGGTACTTTAAAATATTTGAATTAAAAAAAAAAACAACCACCTCAGGAGACTCATGGAATTCAAATAAGCAAACATTTAACACCAGGGGGTCAAGCATAGATTAAAAAGACAAAATGAAACTGCCCCAGGCCACAAGAATAAAGCAACAGGTCTACACTACAGTTATTCCAACAAATTTCCCAGACCCACATTAGAAAACTTGGGATTGGCTTTAATTTTTTTTAAGTGAGGAGGAGCTGAGAACTTCAATAATGGCATTCAAATCACTAAAAGCATTAGGTCACAAACCTTTTTTAAACAACTTCAAAAAGGTCAAATAAATCAATCCACAGATTAAGACATTCTCTTATAAGAATCCATTTAAAAAGTTAAATCTGTTTCACTGGAGTAGATCAAATCTGAAAATATAATCAATACTTTATCCTTGAAACTTAAAATTTACTATAATAATATATTAACAAATTAAGGAACATATTTTTTCAGAGGACATCAGTCTGTTTTCACTTCACACATACAGGCAAGTTCCATTTACATTAATGGCTACAAGCACTCAACAAGAGAATAAATTGAGTTCCTCACATATCTCTCAAATCATCTCATATTTATATAACATACTGACATGCAGAATTGGGAAAATGTGCTAAGCACTTGTTAAACTGTAAGCTGTGGATTTATACTCAACGCAACATATTATGATGCAGATACTTGGGGTTTTAGATATGCAATTCCCCTTAGCATTAATGTAAACTCAGATACTAAAGTCCTATGCATTGAGATGAAAACATAACCCCAGAGGGCTAACACTGTAGCTTACTTTCTTGTCAAATGGAAACATCCCACAGAGCCCTTAGAGTTACTTGATGTGAATTTTAAGCTTTCAACAAAAATATCCTGGTGTTTCAAGAATTAGTATCTATTAAATTGACACAAAATTCGCCACAATCTAGACCACAGCAAAAAAAATAAACAAAAAACAAAAACAAAAAAACCCAGCTATTTCATAAAGCTCAGTTTTAAACAACTACTACTGACTATTTCCTTTCATCCCCTCCCCACTCCAACTGCATACTTTTTTTTTTTTGGAAGAGCACAACCGTCATTCCTGACAACAAAAGTTATTACTATATAATCTCTCAAGTTTGAGAGTCTAGATTTTTGTAGCGTGAAAACTACTAGTTTATTTTGTTGTTCACTGATGCAAAGTAACAACCAAATGGGCCAACATACCCTGAAAAAGGCAGAAAAAACAAAGTATTTTTCATATTGGTCTTTTTCCAGTTCATTATCATAATTCAACTAAAACTACATAACAAATCAGAAATAACATGGTAAGGACTACCATACTATTTAAATAGCATTAAGGAAAGGAGGAACACAAGATGCCACAGAATTTTTAAATTGAATTGATTTGCTAAATTTGAGCCAGAATATACTCAAACCATTTTAAAAAATAATTAGCATGCAGTTTTTGGAGGTGAGGTGAAAGCAGAAAATGTCTGTCAATTTATTCAGCATATTTAATGGATGCCATAAATCAAACCTTTTCATGAATTTTCTAGAGCATATTCATGCCAATCTTTGAGCCTGCTATTGTCACTTTCACACATGCTCATAGGTACCACAATGACAAGGAATGATATATCTGTCAACTACTGGTACAGAGATTAAAAGGACACCCCAGTGATTATACATTTTCATAGCTATGAATATTAAATATTTTACAAATCTTTTCAAAATAAGCTGCACTATGCACGTCCTTCGAAATAAGGTCTTTGATGTCATTCAAAGATTCATTACAGTATATTTACCTTTTGTCGACCCCCCCCCATAAAAATGGTGCTACAACCTTTTCTGAATAAGGCACTGCCTATGGGCGTTTGAGTCAATTTCCAAGAGCCTGATTAGAATATTGCTAAAGTTAGGGCAAAACATGATTTTATAGGGGGCACTTTCCTCTCCAAATACAGACGTATTCCTAGATTTCATTTTACGTTCAATACTTTTAAATTAAATACAGCAAGTTGTAATTTTAGCTAAAAGCCCTCCTATAACTCACTAGCTGTATAATTGCTACATCTGGTGGCAACATATTTGAATGCAAGGAGCCAGAAGTTGGACAGCAATTGTAACAGAAAAGAGCAAGAATGACTTGCTTGCACATAACCTTTATGCTGATATTCTATACACACACACACACACACACACACACACACACTGCACAATATCCTTTTCTCTTAGCAAGGAAGTGTTCCACTTACACTAGAAAACAAGAATGCACGAACACTCCAGGGGTGATGGGGAAGGAAAGTTGCAACCATTTGGAAGGGGTGGTTTAGGAAACCTGCCTTCAAGAAGGTTTGTCTTTTCAATGACTCTGGGGGCGGCGCAAGGGATCAAAGTCCTCCACGACAACCTTTTTTTTTCCCCCCAGAACGTCCCTCTCGAATCCCCACAAGGAAGCGACCCCCTCCTCCTGAGAGGCAGCCTGAAGCACGCTGGCCAGTTTCAGGCAGCACAGAAGCTTTCAGGAAGGGGACCGCCTCTGTGGGAGGAGTGCAATAGGCTACGGGGAAAGGGGAGGGGGCACAAGAAGGATGAAGGCAGTGGGGAAGAGGGAGGAGGGAGGTGAGATCCACCACCGATTTAGGAGAAGGGTGTTAAAGAGTAACTAAGCTCCAAGGTTCGTCTCCAGGAGCAAGGACGGACCCCGAGGCACGCCAGAAAAAGTGGTGCGTCGTGCCCGCGCCTCCATCTCCCAGTTGCCCCCCGAAGCACCCCACCACCCAAGCACCCCCCAGCCCCGGCGGCGGCCCCCGGGCCGGCTCGGGCCGCCCCATCCCCCACCTGCAGGGTCCCTGGGAACAGGGCTGGGGTCCGAGAGGGCGCCCCGGCCGGAGGAGCGGCTCGGGGCGGCGGTATTTACCTTCCTTGGGCCTCCCGGATGGCGGCGTGTGATTCAGCAGGGACCTGGCTGCTGCCGCCGCCGCCGCCGCCGAGCCCGGGGTTGGAGACGTGGAGAGCTGGGACCAAGATGGCGGCCCCTCCAAACTTCCACTGCTACTTTGGACACTCATCAAGCTACTTTCTGGGAAGCGGACACCCCCCCGGCGGCGGCGGCAACGGCGGCAACGGCGGCACCGGCATCCGCCTCAGTCATGGCCGGGGCCGTGATGGGGAGGGAGGGGAGGGGAAGGGGAGGGAAGGCAAAGCTGAGGGCGGGCGTCGAGGGGGGGGATTGCTGGGGGGTCGCCGGCAGGAGGGCGCTCCGAGGGGAAGGGGAGAGCCTGGCGAGGTCTCCGCGGGCACAACCTGCCGTCCCCTCCGCACTGCGTCCGTCTGCCCCCGCTCCTCACCCCTGTCTCCGAGGCGGCAGCAGCGGCGGCGGCGGCTGCGCTGGGGCGGGGGGGCTGGGGCTGGCGGCGGAGGAGGAGGCGGCGGCGGCGGCGGCGGGGTAACCTCTGCATCAGTTACAGGAGCAGGAGGAGGAGGAGAAGAAGGAGGAGAAGGAGGAGAAGGAGGAGGAGGAGGAGGAGGAGGCGGCGGCGGCGGCGGCGGCGTCACGCGCCGCCTGTGCAAACACTATCGCGAGGCTCCTGCACCTCCGGTAGCGGCGGCGGCCGCGGGAGCATGCATCGCGGGGGGAGGGACGTGTGCGGGGGGTGGGGGGGAGGGACGTGTGCGGGGGGTGGAGGAGAGGAGATGGGTGGGAAGGAGCTACAGAGGGAGGAGATGATGGTGATTGACTCCCCCTACCTCCTCCTCACGGGCGACCCCCCCCCGCCCAATCCTAGTGCAAAGTGTGAACACCAGCCACCCTGGCAGCCCAAGCTTCCCACCCCAACTGGAGCTGGCGGAGGACTCCCCCTCCGCCCGAGGCTCTCCCGGCACACGCGCTCCTCCACCTCCTCCTCCTCTTCATGCCTGCTGAAAGCTAGTGGTCTCCGCGGGCGCCGCCGCTGCCAGCAGTTCCAGCCGCAGCCACCTGACTTCCCCTTTTTTCTTACGGAAGCTAGGGTTACTGAAAACCCACCCACCCTGGGACCCCCTCCCATCCACTCACCCACCCCACCCCCTTTTTTTTTGGCTGGGGATGAGGACTGTACGTTGTAGAAGAAAAATTGCCTCTCCTGCAGCTGCTTAGCTGTCACTTTGTGGCCGTTTTCAGTCTGAAAAGTTTAAACGAGGTTTCTTGTTTCCCGATTCCCAGATCAGTCATCTTCCGTGCGCTGCTTAAAGACTGACATACAGCAAAATGGGAGTAACGATGACCATTTAAGTAAAGAGGGAACGGAAAAAGCCACTTAAGAATTTAACGTTTTGTAAAATAAATAAATATTTGAGATCGTCCAATGAAAGAACTTACAAAGTATTATTGCCATGCTTGTAAAAAGAAAATACGTTGGTCCTTTATCAAGTTACAGAGTTAAAAAAAAGTTTAAGACTAAAGTTGCAAGGTCTTTATACTATATTTAATGCTTTGTTTAATAATAGCTAGCAATCATATAGTACTTTAAGGTTTGCAAAGCGCTTTACATATATGTATATGTGTGTATAGCTACATGTGGCTACATGTGGCTATATATCCTATATAGTGCATATACATATATAGGGATGTATATATGATATATAGTGCATGTCTATGCTTTATTATGAGTCTATATGTATATATAGCTATGCACATGCACTGTATATCATATGTCCATATATAACTATGTATACATACATCCACATACTGTATTATCTCCATTACATAGATGAGAAAACAGCCTGAGAAAGGTTAGGTGAGTTGCCCAGGGTCACACAGAGAGTAAGTGTTTAATGCAGGATTCAAATTCAGATCTTCCTGAGTCAGGGGCACTCTATCCACTATGCAACCAGACTGTTAATAGAACAGTCCAATACTCTTGTAAATTAGCTTTTTTTTCTTTTTCTTTCTTCCTTTTCTTCTTTTTTAACTAGGGTAAACTATGATAACTGTAATGTAGTAGGAAGAGCAATGAGTTTGAGATTAGAATCCTAGCTTTGGCACTAGCTTGTGGAAATCATTTAACTTTTGTGCCTCAGTTTTTTCATTTGCAAAATGAAGATATTACATATGTACACATATATGCATATAAGCACACACAGGGTTTTGACCAACAAATGAGAATATATTAAAAGTATTATGCACTCAATATAGTACCCTACAAATGTTATTTCCTTGAAGCACAATTTTGGTTACCATATAATGACCACACATCTTGCAGTTATTTGCAATATATCTGGTGTTTGGAGGTATCTCTTACGCAAAATGGAATGCAGCATTATCAGCTCAGGAAAATTAGAACAAAATGTTTGTCTTTTCAAAAGTAAATTGGATGGAGCCTTAAAAAATGTATAATCTTATTACCTTAGAAAATAAGTTATTTTATTTTCACTGTTATGATTCTGTGTTTCATAACACTAATACTTTGTATTCATAGAATACTTCATTTGGATAGCACCTTGAAATGTTAATCAGACACTTCCTTAGGAATTGAACTACTCAGAATTCTTATTTTGGTAGATTTTCAATTACTTCTGGAAGTCACATTAATAGATGGATATTAGAACTTAAAATATTTTAAATACATTCAAAGTCTCAGATTGATATTGAACTCATTTTTAGTGGATTTGGAAAGAATGTGGGAAATGAGCCTTCAACTAAGAAACAGAAGAGGTTTTTTTTTAAGTATATGCTATAAAAGAAAATACATTTATATTTTAAAAAATTATTATTAATAAGAATAAGGGTAGCTAGCATTTATATAGCTCCTACTGTGTACCAGGCTAAGCACTGTGCTAAGCACTTCACAAATATTATCTCATTTGATCCTCCCAACAACCCTGGGAGGTAATAAAACTATGTCTTGATTTAAGACCAGTAAGTTTAGCCTCCTAATTTCTCTGTCTTTGGTCTCTCCCCTCTCCATTCCCTCCTCCACACAGCTGCCAAATGATTATTTCTAATGCACAGGTCTGTACATGTCATTTCCTTACTCAAGAAGCCACAGTGTCTCCCTATGGTCGGGGACAAAGTACAGACTCTTCTGGCATTTAAATGATTCTATTCTTCGCAGTCATATTCTAGCCTACTAGGTTTACTGCATGTTACTTCCTTTTACACACTCTACAATCAAGCGTTTATTAAAAACCTACTAGGTGCCAAGAACTATACTAGGTGCAGAGGAAACAAAGATAAAAATGAACCCCCTCAGTGAGCTTACATTCCATCCAAAGAGACAGTAACATATAAATTTATTCAAAATAAACAAAGTAATTTGGAAAAATCAGAAAAAGTCTCATGTAGAAGGTATCATTGAAACTGAACTTTGAAAGAAACTAGGGATTCTCTGAGGTAAAGGTGAGGAGGAAATGAATGCTAGGCATGGGGTACAGCCTGTGCAAAAGCAATAAGAGGGAGAATCAAATCACCTGTAAGGAACAGCAAGGCCAATTTGATTATACTATAGAGTGCAGGGGGGAGAGGAATATATAAAAAGGCTAAAAATACAGATTGTAACGATTGAGCACAACTTTAAACACCAAACAGAATAGTTTGTAATTTGATCCTAGGGATAATAGGAAACCACTGGAGTTTATTAAGCAGGGAATTAAAATGGTCAGACCTGTGCTTAAAGAGTATGACTTTGAAAAAAAAATGAATATGACTTTGGCAACTGTGTGAAGTATGGTTGAAGAGAGAAGAGGTTTGAGGTAAGGAGACCAATTAGAAATCTATTACAACAATCCTGGTAAGAAGTGATAAGATTGTGAATGAGGATGGTAGCTTTGTGAATGGAGAGAAGGGGGCAGATGCCAGAGATATTGTGGATGTACCAATAGGAAGAATTTGACAACTGAATGGGTATGTGGGGTGAGAGAGAAGTGGAGGATGACTCAGGTTGCAAACTGGAGAGTGAATAAAAGAATAGCAATGTGTACCAAAAAGAGTGCCTTCAGAAGAGGTATTGGTTTGAAGTGAGGGAGCTTGGGGAAGTTGTTGAGTTCTTTTTTGGATGAGTGGGATGCCTTTAGGATATCCGGTTCAAAATGTCTAATAGGCAGTTAGTGACCGGGAACTCAGTAGAGAGAGATTAGTCAAACTGGTCTACCTCTTCTTCTCTTAGTACCACATTCCATTTTGAACAGGCTATCCCAAATGCCTGACATGCACTCCCTCCCAAACTCTACTGCAGCAACTTCCAGCCTTTCTTCAAGACTTAGCTTGAGTGTCACCTAGTGGCTCAGGCCTCTTCCCCTCCCCCACCCACAAAAAAATTACTCTGTGTTTATCTTGTAGCTACTTATCTGTGCCCATGTTGCCTCACTCAATAGAACATAAGCTCCTGAAGGGCAGATTGTCGTCTTTATATCCTCAATACTTAGGAGGCTCTTAATAAATGCTTTTGGTTGTTACAAACCTAAACTCCAAATCTCTTATCTCTAGTCTGACCCCTTTTTTGGAATGACGGAAGAGAGATTTTGGCAATAGGAAATGGGAAAATTTGCCATATGAGGGACATTATGGAAAAATAAGAATGGGATGAACAAGTAAAGGTAATAGTAAATAAATTTGCTAAGGAAAAATAGAAAGGAAGGATTGATTTCTTTTTGTTTTGTTTTAAGATGGTAGAAGGTACAGTGTAAGAATGAAAGTAATCAGAGATTTCCTGGTGAAAGGGCTTAGAATAAAGTCAAGATCTTCCCCAACTATAAGGTGATCATGTTTTACATCATGTATAATGGTCCTATATTTATGTACCTTACAAAAACCTCAAAGGTCAGTAGAAACCATGTCAGATCCTTTTTTTTTTCCATAAGGAAAGAACTGGAAGCAAAGTAGTTGCCCATTAACTGAGGAATGGCTAAATAGATTCTGGTACCTGGAGATTATGGGATATTATCGTGCCTTAAGTAACATGGCATATGAAGAATCAGAGATGATTGGAAAGATATATGAACTCATAAACAGTGGAGTAAGCAGAACCATGACAATGTATACAACTACAACAATAGAAATAGAAACTAGAAACATGACATAATCATGACTTCTTGACATCAGAGGAAAGCTGATGAAATGCATCTTCCTACTTTCTTTGCAGAAGTGGAGAACTTCAAGAGTCAGCATTGCATAGTGAGTAAATAGGGCACTGAACTTGGAGTCAGCTAAACCTGAGTTCAAATCCGTACTCAGATATTTACTAGCTGTGTGACCCTAGGCAAGTCATTTAATCTGTTTCTCAGTTTCCACAACTGTAAAATAAGGGAGCTGAGATTGAGAGGCCTCTAAGGTCACTCTAAAGCTGTGGCAGATTGTATATTCCATGAAGTTTTTTACCAAATTCCCTTAATACTACTATGTTCCCCTGAGTTTACTCTTCAATTTACCCTATATCCGTCTTGTTTGTCCATAGCTGTTTGCATGTTATCTACTTCATTAGAATGTGAGCCCTCTACAGCAGGACTGTTTTTAATTTTCTTCTTCTTCTTCTTCTTTTTAATCTCTAGAGCTTCACACAGTGCCTGCCATGTAGAAAGTTCTTAATAACACTTGTTATTAAGCAATGCGTTGATTGGGTTTATTGAACTGCACCCCTCCCACCCCCAAACACACACACTTTCTCTTTTATTCTTTGTTGTAAGGGATAATACCATGAGTAAGGCTTGGAAATGAAGGTGGTATAAAAACAAGATATTAAAAACTGTATTAAAAGAAAGTGATAGATTTATAGTCAATCTGAGTTTGAGTTCCAGTTCTTTCATTTACTACCAGTTTGATGTTAGGCAAGTCACTTAACCACTTTGGGCCTCAATTCCCTCATCCATAAAATTAAGGGATCTATTAGATCAAGGGTGGCCTTGAGGCCACATGTGACCTGCTAGGTCCTCAAGTGCAGCCCTTTGACTGAATCCAAACTTCACAGAACAAATCCCCGTAATAAAAGGATTTGTTCAGTAAAACTTGGACTCAATCAAAAGGCAGCACCCAAGGACCTAGAAGGCCACAGGTTTCCCACCCATGACTAGATGATCTTTAAAGTCTCATCCAGTTCTAAATCTATAATTATATGAACTTAGCAGATGGCATAGGTAGTATGACCAAATATGCATGCTTTTTGTGCCTCTAAAATCTTATTTCCCTCAAAACATAAAGAAATCATTAATGCTATTGCTACCCACTTGTCTTCGTTGTTCCTTAAGCACTCCACAACAAACAGTATCTTGCATGCAGTTGGCACTCAAGCAATTTTAGAATTGAAAATTCCAATATGGTACAGTGGCAAATGAAGCTGTGAATTGATCCGAGCAATCACCTACCTGATTATAAGTCTATAAGCAGGTGAGGGCTTACCTAAATGCTAACCAAGACATAAGCAGAAGTCATGACCACTACAAAAAGGAAGGGAGATCCAAAGTCCCTCTGACCCTTTACATACCCACTTTGTTGGCCCATATTTTTAATTCTGCTTGCAGTTCATTTACGAGAACTCACTGCTCATCTGAGCTAAAGAGTTAACGTAATAGATGGTAGGTACAACTCTTCCCCACCCATTCCCAAATTGATCATTACTCCTCAATCCTTTTCCTTCCTGTTATATACACACACATGCAAATCTGAGATCTTATAAGTATTGTTCCTATGATCCACTTAAACACTTGTTTTAATTTAAAACTTTTTTTTAAACCAGCTCAATTACCTTTGGAAAAAGATTATTGTGTTCAATGTGGTGCAGGAAAAAGTATGTTAGATTTAGGCTTAAAGGACTTATGCGCCAATCCTGAATTTGCCACCTAATACCTATGCAGCCTCTGGCAAGTCATTTAACCTTCTGGGGCCTTGTCTTTCTGGTAGATCATCTCCAAAATCAATGTATATATGATTTTCTAACTGGAACATGTATGTATTTATACATATGCATATATGTATGTGTGTATACATACATATAAACAAATGTATATGTATGTATATAAATTATCTCCCCTACTATATCAGATGATTTTCTCCAACTCTTTCAACCTATTTAGAAGCTTTGGTCCATACAGAACCAGAAAACTGGAATTGCCAGTTTCTCAAAATTGATTCATAAGCCTGGGGTTAAAAGAAAAAAGTTACATACTTGGCAACCCTGACCAGCTCCAGGACATTTTTCCTCCCCCAGCGTCAGCTGGAAGCTGTCCTCTAAGGACAGGAATATTATGAAATGTTTACCAAAACAAAGTACAACATTAAATGGTACCCATATAGCAGATTTATAATTAACACTATATCTATTAACAAGGCAGACTGTTTCTGGAAAATAATTTAAAATGTACAAAGCCCATTATATACTTGTGTTCTCCTTTACTCAGCAGCAATATTATTAGCACTGTTGAGATACAAGTTTTGTACATTATACTGAGGAACAGAGATGATCAAATGTTAAGCACCTTGACCCCTGCTTCTGCTGTAGAAACTTTTCTGGACAGGAAATTAGGTGTTTGTCTTTGTAAAAATAACAAATATTCCCAATTATATATAGGAGAAAATGAATACCAAACCTAATGAATCCAAAATTCTGAAATTATTCACTATTTCCCCCAAAAGACAATATATATCAAGAGTTTACACACAGTCAAGACAGTATGAAAAATTTAAATACTTTACTTCATGTTCTTGTAGAAACTTCAAAAACAATATAGGAATGTCAAATCTTTCCTTCTAAATTATTTAAAATGGAAAATTCTTTCCCTCTAAATTTTTTTAAATGCTACTGCCTAAATCAATCCTACATGTAAGATAATTAGCTACAAAATTGTTACTTATCCTGGGAAAGTGATAAAGAAAGATGATTTTATATGAGATGGGCAAGTCAGTTTTGAAAAAGAGAATGAGTTAATATTTGTACTTGTATGCAAAGCTCATCTATTGTATGATTGTCATTTCCCTTCTTCCTAAACTTGTTCTCATTCCATGTAATAGTGCATTTCAAGATTCTGTTCCATTCTGATGCTGACCCTGGTTTTTTATACTTCTAATTTCACATTTTCTCAAACTCCTATTTGAATTCCAGACCTTTTTCAAATCCCGCCTAGAAAAGTATCTCCTAGCATAGTCTATTATCATTATTTCTAAAAGTAAACTCAATGCAGAAACAAACGAAAAAAATCCCTCAATCTCCCATTATCAAATCCTATTTCATTTACAAGTCAAAATATCTCAGAATTCTGATGGTGATAGACGCTTAATAGATGTTGGGATAAATTGAATGATTTCAGAACTATCCCAAAAGCCTTTATGGAATATCCATATATACATTTAACATTAGATTATGGTAATAATCTTAAACCTGGAAGGACATTCCTTTTGATTTCTTATTGTCTCTTTGGACTTGCTTGAGCCTTCCCCTATCAAAGCAGGGTCCATCACAGTGGGTTACAGCTCACATGGGGTGTAGCAACACTTAAGTACTATGTTCCAGTGATAAAGAACCTAAGCAGGAGACAAACTGTTTCTATCAACACTACCCAGAATTTCACACCTCATTGGTGTCTACAATTAGGCAATTTGCTGTGTGTTATTTTTCTCCCTAATTTTATCTGGGTTTGTTTAGCTTACCTCTTTATGGACTCTGGGAGGTTAAAATTGTTTGCTGTCTATGTGTGTATTTTATATCTTCATCTTACATTTTTAATCATCTAGGTTGCTTTGGAGGTGAAGATGGTTCCTTCATATTATATTGGATTTTTTTTCCAAAGAAAAGAGAAAAAATATTCTTTTCTGGCCCCTTCGCGGCAAATACTGACAGAAGGAGAGCCCTGCGCCTATATTCCTGGCAGTGGAGAGTATTCTAGATTAGGATCCAAAAGACAAGGTCCCAATTGCTAACACTTACTACTTGTGTGACCTCTGGCAAGTTGCTTGGACTTCCTGGGACTCAGTTTCCTCATCTGGAAGACAAAGAAATCAGATTAAATTATCTGTAAGGTCTCTTCCAAGTCCAAGTCCCATACATATTTAAGGGGCTTACCTGTGCAAAGAAAAAACAAAACAGACACACTGCAGTACTACCTGAGACCTCCTTCCACTACAGGTGAGGAGGAAGGTCAAGGGGGGAGAACAGTCATGAATTCAGGTGCAACCCCTCCCTGCTTGATTTTACCACAGGAAATGTTAAGGCCCAACAAGGCACTTACACTCCAGTCCCATACCTGCATTGAAGGTGACACCTGGGTTGAAAGGCAACACGTTGAAAACTAAATTCTGAGTTTTTCTCTGCCACTCATAGTGCGAATACAACTTTTCTTGTGGGTTCTAATTAGGCAGTAAAAGTATGTTATTTGATCTTGGTCTAGTGCTTTTAAAAAGGTGCCATATTGCAGGTGATGATTCAAAACCAGAGTTGTATTAGCTAATGGCACCCATTTTCTATGAACCACACAGAACATGCCCAGTTTAGTCGCTCAGGGGGTTGTGTTTCCTTTTGAGATTAGCCACTGTTCATCCATAAAAGCCTAAATCTGATTTGGTCTTGAGTCTGATTCCGATGCAAGGCATTTCTCTGGACCCTTGAGAAAATGAGCAGCTCTCTTCTAAACACCTGACCTTGAATTAGCAGTTAATGAGAATGATTAAAAATAAAAACATGTTGATCAGGGGAAAAATAATTCATACACACCTAAGGCCCTTGAAGAGACTAATTGGTTTTTGTTCTTGTATTGTAAGTAGCTACAGTTGCTCTTTGATTGTGGGGGTTTCCTTTTTTTTTTTTTGACTCAAAATTATAAGCCCTCCTAATTGCATAATAACTTCAACCCTTAAACTTCATTATCTATAACCTCAATTTCTTACAGAAATCTCTAAACTCACCTAATTTTCTTCCTTTGATTCCTCATTTTAATGACAGGTAAGTGATCTTTTGAGTCTTCTTTTCTAGCCTTTTCCTTATCTTCCTTTTCCTATTATTTGCTTTATTTTTTCTTCACCCTTTAGTCTCCTTTTGTGTAAATGGCCCTTTCCTAAGTCAATTTTTCCTTTTAGTACTCTCCTAAATTGGTCTAGAACAGTAGTAACAAACACATTGAGGCCAGAAACACTCCTGGGTGCAGCCTGAAGCAGATTAAAATGTAACTGGGAAATATTTAACAAAATAAATAAAAATATAATAAAACATAGATAACATTACATTTTAAGAATAGGTCAATATACGACCCACAGGAACCCTTAATACAATTTAATGACCTCCAGTTTCTATTTGAGTTTTACACCACTGGTGTGGTGGGGACACTGGACTAGATTATATACATCTGTCCCCTAAATATTACTGGTTTAGGGGCACAACTGTTTTTTAGGTTCAAAAGCAACAAAGCAGCTAATTTTCCTGTCTCTTTCCTTTAAAGGGGGAAGTTAACCTAAAGCTGACACACACATGCTTGTCTCCTTCCTACCAAATGCTAGTTGTACAAAAGCCCATCACAAATCTTGAATAGCAAGATGATCCATTTGTCCAACAGAGAGCAAACAAAAATCAGGGAAGTTCTACAGATTAGAATATATGAGATGATATACAAAAATGAATGAACTCTTTAGATGGGAGTAAGCTGGGATTTCACTGAACCGAAAGTGAGATGTCACTCAACCAGTCTCACCCAAGGAGAAAGTCCCCAAAGTCTTTAGGGATGCAAGCTGAAAATTAGGGACATGTTGAGGAGCTGGCTTCCTCTTACATGTCTGCAAGAAAGTCTTTTTCTTTTCTCTACCCTGGAGTCTATTCCAAAGAGAAGCTGAAACCATGTGAATCTCACAAAGCAGGGATGAAGAATGAATCCCCTCTAGAAAGTTTGTATATCAACTCTACCCCTCACACAGGAATGTAGTGCTGAGTAATCATTCTCTCCACCACTAAGGAGAATCTTATGCGAAATGCTCCAGGTTGAAACCCAGGTTACATTCACATTCAGAATATACTTTATACTGTAGTATCATTCTGAACAAGTTAAAAATTCATTCCTATAAACCAGAGGTTCTTAACCTGCAGTCCACAAGATAGGTTTCAAGGGTCCATGAACTTGAATGGGAAAAAAAATTACATTTTTATTTCAATATAATTGTTTTCCTTTGTATTCTTATGTACTTTTGCACTTAGAAACATTATTCTGAGAAAAGGTCCAAAGGCTTTGCCAGACATAAAAAGATAAAGAACCCCTATTACACAGTGATGGTGCTTCAAATAAAAGGTATTACTACTATTAGCATCATGAGGGAATAGACCATTGTTTTGTCCAAATTTTATTCTACCCCACAACCTAGCACTGTGTTCTGCACATAGTAGGTACTGAATAAATGTTTGTTGATTTGAATGTAATAAAATTCAAAGTTCTCTTTTGCTATGAAACCCATTCATATCATACTTAATAGGATAAAAAGTAAAAAATGATGATACTTTTTTATCCAGGAAATCTAAAGAATTCATAGTTATAAATCTGTTGATAATACCTTTGCCTGGAAGACAGCAATTGGGGAGTTATCTCTACAAAAGAAAAACTGAAGTAGAGGATGACTAAGTCAGTTGTAAATTATTGTAGTTCAACAAGTTTTGGTCCTGGATGAATTAGAAGAAGTTTTCTAGAAGCTAAACTGCAAGGAAATATTTTTGATAAAACTAAGAATGCCAACTCAGCATTGGCATTGGTGCTTTTAAGGACTATAAATTATTATTGATATCAAAAAGTAATGTGTAAATATGAGATTATGCCCTTTGGCAAGTCACCCTAGCTCCCTGGGTCCGGGTTGTCTATCCTATTAAAAAAGGAAATTAGACTAAACAACAACTAAGGTCCCTTCCAGCTTTAAATCTCTAATAATACGGTGAGAAATATACATACATGTGTGTATATATATGTGTATATGTGTATTTTATACATATATATGTTCATACATATACATGTACGTGTGTATGTAGATATAGATAGATATACATATATCTATATAGATATGGATATTGCTTGGGCCAAAAGATTTTCTAAAATATACATGTAACATTGTACTAAGCAATAAACATATCCAAGGTTTGACAAAGATAGAAGAAGAATTCATGGAACAGGAGCCTCAGACCTTTAAGTTGAGCCTACTACTCAGGGATGTAAATAGGAGACAGTTTAGCTTAATGGAAGTTGAACTATAACAAAGATCTTCCGTTAATCACACAGCTCCTTTCAAAGGTATTTTATTTAACAAATATGTTTTTCAACAGAGAAAGAATCATTTGCTTTTCTACAAATAAAAGGAAAGAAAACTTTTAATGATGGAAACATTGAACAAGGTTTTGTATGTAGTAGGCACTTAATACATGTTGAATTCTGTTCTGTGACACACTAGGTACCACTCTTCAGAATGACTTATTAAAAAATTTTTAAAAGAGCTTAAAATCGTGCTAACAATTTTGGGAAACTGTATATAAATAAAATAAATACAAAGGATAAACATGTGTTGCTTACCTCTAAGTTCTGTCAAAGTCGCTAAGAAAAATGCTATTGTATCCACTTAAAACAATCAGACCAAGACCATAGTTACTATAATGAAGAGTCATCGGAAGGAAACAGGAATGACTTACCTTAGTGGCAGTAGACACTATTTACATGAGAACTTTCTGAACCTTTAGTAAAGTTCCTCCTTGGCTTACTATCTTAATTCTGACTTGTAATTAGCCCTTTCTCCTTCCTCTCCCTCCCTTTTTTAAACTATTACTTGCATTTACTCACATTCCTTTCTCTCAGTCTGTCTGAGTCACATTCTTTTGTTGTACTATTAGGTTGATATACATGCTATTTGGGGGAGGGCATGACCTGAGATCCATCCGCAAGAATTGTATTTTTAGATTTTACTTTTGTGCCAACGTGGGCACAGAACACATTGAAAAAATGTAAGTTGGTACAAGTCAGTTTACATAATTACCCCATCCCACTTAAAGCAAGTAACTGAATAGATGTCATGTTCTGATACATTTATCAAGTGGAAACACATGTCCATTGTTCACTAGGCGTGAATGAAGGGCTGGACATCTTCCTCAGTGTGATAAGAAGTCTATCAGGGTTTCTGAGGGATGCATTTTGTGGCCTGTATAAAGCCATGGGTGGAATGAAGTGGCTGGCAATGGCAAGAAGACAGCTTCTACCTAAACTCCTGAGAAGGAAGTACTTGCAGGAGCCATCATTGTCTCTCTACTCCAACACCACCACTACCACCACCTTGGCAAGAATAGGATTCTTGTGAACATTGTGTAGTGAATTTGGAATTTCCATCAGGTATCCTAGGATGCCCAGGACAACTGCTGTTTATGACAATTTCTGCATCAGGAGCCAAGAACAGCCCGGATGTGACAAGGAAAGCATCTTCAAGACTCTTCGAAGACCGTCAACCCTACACTGCACCAATGGGGAATGTCAGTGAAAGAAACTCCAGGAGCCATGAGTTACCATCATTGCCATTTGTGCTTTTAGTTTCAACCAACTTTGTCCTGGACTTTGTGTACTTGTGTAAGTGTGCCACAGATTTTTCTTTTTTCTTTCTTTTTGGGAGGGAAGAATATACCAACTTTTCTTACTATACTACCTTTGTAAATATACCTAAATAAAATCTAATTAAGTCTGGCTGACTGGTTGATATCACTGATAATTATGGCAAGAACCAGTGGTAACTGGTTAATGAGCTATAGTATTAGGAAGATAGCTTCCCAAACCTTCAGGAGTATCTCTAGAACCCAAAGCGGATTCAGTAAACAAAGTCAGTAGGGTTCCTCAATGCTAGTGAGAGTTGGGATAGCAGCTTCAGAATGGGCTACAAAACTATATGAACACCAAATTGGAAATCCTGAATGATTTCAAAGGAAATATTAATAAAATTTAAAGTAAAAAAATCAAACTAATAAATAAAACTAGGAGCTGATTTTATGGAAAAATAATAAAATAGTTAAATCTTTGGTTTATTTAACTAAAAAAAAAGAAAGCAGAAAATCAAATGACAAGAATCAAAAATGAAAAGTGTGAATTCATCATCAATGAACATGAAATTAAAAGCAATTATTGGCATTATTTTGCCCAATTATATGCCAAATAAATCTGACAATCTAAGCAAAATGGATGAATATTTACAAAAATATAAATTGCCCAGATAAAAAGAAGAGGAAATAGAATTCTTAAATACCATATCTTAGAAAAGGAAATTGAACAAGCCATCAATGAGTTCCCTAAGAAAAATTCCCCAGGACTGGATGGATTCACAAGTGAATTCTACAAAACATTTAAAGAACAATTAATTCCAATACTATAAAAACTATTTAGAAAAATGGGAAAAGAGGGAGTCCTACCAAGTTTCTTTTACAACACAAATATGGTACTGATACCTAAAATAAGAAGAGCAAAAACAGAGAAAGAAAATTGTAAGCCAATTTTCCTTATGAATATTGATGCAAAAATGTTAAATAAAATACTAACAAGGAGATTATAGCAATATAACACCAGGATCATACTCTATGACCAGGTGGGATATATATAAAGAATGCAAGGCTGGTTCAATATTAGGAAAATTATCAGCATAACTGACTATATTGATAACAAACCAACAAAAGTCATATGATTATCTCAATAGATACAGAAAAATTTTTGATAAAATAGAACCGTTCCAATGATAAACACTAGAAAGTATTGGAATACAAGAAGTTTTCTTTAAAATGTTAAGTAGCAGCTATCTAAAACCATTAGCAAGCATTATCTGTAATAAGGATAAACCTGAAGCTTTCCCAATAAGATCAGGAGTGAAATAAGGGTGTCCATTATCATCACTATTATTCAATATTGTCCTAGAAATGCTAGCTGTAGCATGAGAAGAAAAAGAAGTTGAAGGCATTAGAATAGGCAATGAGGAAATGAAACTATCACTCTTTGCAGATAATATGATGGTATACTTAGAGAATCCTAGAAAATCAACTAAAAACCTAGTTGAAACAATTAACAACTTTGGCAAAGTTGTAAGATATAAAGTAAACCCTCATATATCATCAGCATTTCTACATATTAGCAACAAAGTCTATCAGTAAGAGATAGAAAGAGAAATTCCATTAAAATAACTGTAGATAACATAAAATACTTGAGAGTCTAATTGCAAAAGCAAACCCAGGAGTTATATGAACACAATTACAAAATACTTTTCACACAAATAAAATCAGATCTGAACAATAGAAAAATATTAATTGTTCATGGGTAGGCCAGGTCAGTATAATAAAAAACAATTCTGCCTAAATTAATTTACTTATTCAGTGCCATACCAATCAAACTAACAAAAAATATTTTATAGAGCTAGAAGAAATATTAACAAAACTCATCTGGAAGAACAAAAAAATCAAGAATATCAAGGTAATTAATGGGGAAAAAAATGTGGAGGAAGGAGGCCTAGCCATACCAAATCTCAAACTGCATTATAAAGCAGTGATCATCAAAACAATCTGGTACTGGCTAAGAAAATGGAATGGGAGATCAATGGAATAAATTAGGTATACAATACAAAGTAGTAAGTGACAATGGTAATCTAGTGTTTGGTAAACCCAAATATCCAAGCTCTGGGGACAAGAACTTACTATTTGACCAAAAAAAAAAAATGCTGGGAAAACTGGAAAACAGTTTGGCAGAAACTAGGTATAGACCAACTTCTCACGCCATATACCAAGATAAAGTCAAAATGGGTACATGATTTATACATAAAGGGTGAGAATATAAGCAAATTAGGAGAGCTTGGAGTAGTTTACCTGCCAGATCTACAGAAAAGGGAAGAATTAATGAATAAACAAGAGATAGAGAACATTACAGGATATAAAATGTATAATTTTGATTGTATTGAATTAAAAAGGTTTTGCAGAAACAAAACCGATGCAGCCAAGATTAGAAGAAAAACAGAAAACTGGGGGAGGGAGGGGGAGAGAATTTTTACAGCAAGTGTCTCTGATGAAAGCTTCATTTCTCAAATATATAGAGAACTGAGTCAAATTTATAAGAATACAGGTCATTTCCCAAATGACCAATGGTCAAAGTATTTGAACAAGCAGTTTTCAGATGAAGACATCAAAATTATCAATAGTCATATGAAAAAAATGCTCTAAATTCCTATTGATTAGAGAAATGCAAATTAAAACAATTCTCAAGTATTACTTCATACCTATCATGTTGACATTTTAATATGACAGAAAAGGAAAATGATAAATGTGGGATGTGGGAAAATTAGGACACCATTGCTTTGTTAGTGGAGTTGTAAACTGCTCCAACCATTCTGGAGAGCAATTTGGAACTATGCCCAAAAGACTATAAAACTTAGCTTACCCTTTGACCTAGCAATACCACTTCTAAGTCTGGAACCCAAAGAGATTTTTTTAAAGGGGGAAAGGCCTTACATATTTAGAGCAGTTCTTTCTGTGATGGCAAAGAATTAGAAATTGAGGGGATGTCTATCAATTAAGGAATGACTGAATAAGTTGTGGTATATGATTGTAATGGAATACTATCATGGAATAGGAATTGATAAGCAGGATGATTTCAGGAAAACCTGGAAAGATGTACATGAATTGTTGCAAAGTGAAGTGAGCAGAACCAGGGGAACATTGTACACAGTAACAGCAATATTGTATGATGATCAACTGTGGATGATTTAGCTACTCTCAGTAACACAATGAACCAAGATAATTCTGAAGGACTCATGATGAAAAATCCTACCTACCTCCAGAGAAAGAACTAATGGAGTCTGAATGCAGATGGAAGCATGCTATTTTTCACTTTCTTTATATTTTTTGTTCTTCTGTTGTTGGGTTTGGGTTTTTTTTTATCTGTGTCTTCTTTCACAACATGACTAATAAGGAAATAATGTTTCACATGATTGCACATGTACAATCTATATAAAATTGCTTACCATCTCAGGGAGAGGAAGAGAGGAAGATAATCTGGAACTCAAACTTTTTTTAAATTAATATTAAAATCATTTTATGTACAATTCAGGGAAAAAATATTTTTTAAAAAGTATATACAGGGAGGGAAAGCAGTGACTGTCTTGAGCTCTCTCCCAAAGCCCTCCAAATACCTAAAAAAATGGCTCTAAACCAATTCTAAAGCAGCAGAACCCACAAAAAGACTGAGTGAAAAGGATTTCCAGCCAAAGACAGCCTGGATGGTTGATTGTAGGGGTATATCGTGCCAGGCGAGAAGAGGAGCACAGTTTGGCGTGGGAGCGCAGGCCGCAGCGACCCTGGAGCAGGACTCAGAGGACTGAATCATGGGCAGCTGTGGTGGTTTCCAGACTTCTCAACCCCTGAATGCCAAAGACAACTTAGAAGGTCAGCGGGAAAAGTCTGTGACTGTGGTGAGAGAGGAGCTAGGTCTCAGCCGCAAGTTTCGAGCATGGACCGGGGCCGTGGCTTTTTCCTGAGCTTCCAGCCTACAGACTGAGGGGGAATCGAGTGGCTGATCAGAGGAGGATTGCAGAGACCTCTTTGCTAGTGCTGAGGCAGGAATCTCTTGCTTTACTGGTGCTTGGGTCTGGGTCACAGTTCTGAGGGGCGGTCCTAGGGTGAGGAGGAATGCTGGTGCGGTGGAGCTTGTTGTGGTTGTGGAGAGGAAACACCTTGCCCCTTATCATAACACCTTGGAAGAACTGAAAATTTACAGGTCCCTAGAAGTACCTCTGAAAACAGCTGTACAAACCCCCAAAGCTTGGGACAGTACACTTTTCACATTGGAAGCAGACTTTTACCTTAACAAAGAGTTTAAAACTCAGGTAATTGGCCAGGATCATGAGTAAGCAGCGCAAAAAAGAGTCAGACTATATTATCTTACTTTGGTGACAAAGAAGATCAAAACATACAACTAGAAGAAGACAACAAAGCCAAAGCTCCTACATCCAAAGCCTCCAAGAAAAATATGAATCAGTCCCAGGCCTTGGAAGAGCTCAAAAGGGATTTTGAGAAGCAAGTAAGAGAAGTAGAGGAAAAACTGGGAAGAAAAATGAGGGTGATGCAAGAAAATCACGAAAAGCAAGTTAACAGCTTGCTAAAGGAGACCCAAAAAAATACTTAAGAAAATAACACCTTAAAAAATAGCCTAACCCAAATGGCAAAAGAAGTCCAAAAAGCCAATGGGGAGAAGAATGCCCTAAAAAGCAAAATTGGCCAAATGGAAAAGGAAGTCCAAAAGATTATTGAAGAAAATACTTCCTTAAAAATTAGAATAGAGCAATTGGAAGCTAGTGACTTTATGAGAAATCAAGACACTGTAAAACAAATCCAAAAGAATGAAAAATTAGAAAACAATGTGAAATATCTCACTGGAAAAACAACTGACCTGGAAAATAGATCCAGGAGAGAGAATTTAAAAATTATTGGACTATCTGAAATCCATGATCAAAAACAGAGGCTAGACATCATCTTTCAAGAAATGATCAAGGAAAACTGCCCTGATATTTTAGAACCAAAGGGCAAAATAGAAATTGAAAGAATTCACCGATCACTGCCTAAAAGAGATCCCCAAAGGAAAACTCCTAGGAACATTGTAGCCAAATTCCAGAGTTCCCAGGTCAAGGAGAAAATATTACAAGCATCCAGAAAGAAACAATTCAAGTATTGTGGAAACACAATCAGGATAACACAAGATTTAGCTGCATCTACATTAAAGGACTGCAGGGCATGGAACATAATATTCTGGAAGGCAAAGGAGATAGGATTACAACCAAGAATCGCCTACCCAGCAAAACTGAGTATAATCCTGCAGGGGGGGAAATGGTCATTCAGTGAAATAGAGGACTTTCAAGCATTCTTGATGAAAAGACCAGAGTTGAATTTTCTATTGATTTTCTATTTCTATTTGATTTCTATTTGATTTTCAAATACAAAATCTATTTGATTTTCAAATACAAGACTCAAGTGGAACATGAAGAGGTAAACAGGAAAGAGAAAATCATGAGAGACTTATTAAGGTTGAACTGTTTATATTACTGCATGGAAAAATGATATTTGTAACTCATGAGACCTTTGTCTTAGAGGGCACAGGGTGAGTTGAAAATGAAGGGGTCATATCTGGAGAATAAAATTAAGGTGTGAGAGAGGAATATAATAGGAGAAGGAGAAAGGGAAAGGTAGAATGGGGTAAATTATCCTACAAAAAAAAAATAGAAAAGAAAAGGCTCTTATAGTGGAGGGAAAATGGGGGGAGGTGAGAGGGAATGAGTGAATCTTATTCTCATAGGATTTAACTTAAGGAGGGAATAACATATACACTCAATTGGGTATGGAAATCTGTCTTACCCTACAGGAAAATAGGGGGGGAAGAGGACAGGAGAGCAGGAGGATGATAGAGGGGAGGGCAGATTGGGAAAGGGAGTAATCAGAAGCAAATACTTCTGAGGAGGGACAGGGTCAAAAGAAAGAATAGAATAAATGAGTGGGTGGGATAAGATTAAGGGAAATAGAGTTAGTTTTTCACAGCATGTCTACTATGGAAGTGTTTTGCATAACTGCACATATATTACCTATATTTAGTTGCTTGCCTTATCAACAAGGGTGGGTGGGGAGGGAGGAAGGGAGAAAATTTGGAACCCAAAGTTTTAAAAACACATGTTTTAAAAAATGTTTCCACGTGCAACTGGGAAATAAGAAATACAGGAAATGGGGTACAGAAATCCATCCTGCCCTACAGGAAAATTGAAGGGGAAGGTGATAAGAGAAGGCGGGGAGAGATATAAGGGAAGGCAGACTAGGGAAAGGGCTATTTAGAATGCATGCCATCTTGGGGTGGGAGGAGGGGCAAGATGGGGTGAAAATTTAGAACTCAAAATCTTGTGGAAGTAAATGTTGAAAACAAAAAAATAAATAAAAATTACCATAAAAAAAGTATATTCAGCTGGCAAGTCACCCTCAGTGGGGATTTTGTTAGCTACTTTCACATCCTCAAAGGAGAGAAATTAGGCTAAATGCTAAAGGTAATGATTAGCTGGCAGCTGTCTTGACTGTGCTGTGATTTCAATTTTGAAGCAAATGTTGAGAATTTATTGCATTTCTATGTGTTTCATCTCTTCATTTATGATGACAAAGATTTTTTGCTCAAAAGCCAAATTCATTTATGATTACTTTTGCTTCCAATTTTTATTTGAAAGCTTGATACTGAATAATTGATGTTCTTTTATATGATGATGTTCTTATAAATATATTATATGTACATTTTGCATATATATGCATATACATATGCACAAATTTAATATAACATTTTCTTTTGAAATCTCCCCCAGCTAAGACTCTTCCACAGATAAACACAGGATCCAGGGCAAAGTGGGTTCAAGCTTAAAGCACAAATGGCAAAGGTGGTAGGTAGCTTATACCTCTTGGAGTTCTTTTAGCTAAAGTTCTCAAGATGATCCAATTACATAATAGTGTAGCTTTTCTCTTGCCATCTTTGAAGAGTCTTGAGGAGAGATATTTCACTTTTCTTTAAGACTAAATTGGAAAATTATCTGCTTCTAATAGAGAAGAACTAGTTACAGAGGATTTCATACTCTTACCAATTATTCCTTACCCTGGATTCTTAGGGCCTCTACAATATGGTGACAGTCTGCCTTTTGAGCCTGATTTTATATTGCTCTGTATACTCTTTGCAGCAGCCAAACTGGACAAGTAGCCATCACCTGTACACAAACACATTGCATTTGACTGATTCTGTGCCTTTTGCTCACACTGTTCCCTATGCCGAGACTGTCTTCCTCCTAACCCTTTGCTTTTTTATTTCCTCCTCATTGTTTAAAACTTGTCTTAAATGCCACCTCTTCCCTGAAGTTTTCTCTGCTTTCACCAGTTAGTAACCCCTTAGATCCTTATGTATTATGATGTTTGCACCTCTCTCCCATGACACCAGGATCAAGAATAATAGAGAAGCTATCCGAATATATCTAAATGCTTTATTAGCCCATATAGTTCTGGCTAGCAGCTACAGAATGACTACAGTCTATAATATTTTAAGCTTATAATAAGGCTTAAAACTTCCTTCTCCCAGGAATACAGGATTTCATATTCACTGAAGCACATGTTTCCCTCCTCTCATCCACATGATACCAACAGGTCTTGCTCTTTTTTTCCCTAAACATCCCTCAAAAAATTGACCGAGATGTCTGTCCTCCTGTTCACCTTCATAATATCATTGGTGTGGTCCTGCAAATACCCAATGCAAGTTCTGTGGAGCAACCTCCTTTGTCACCCTGGAAATGATCTTACTATGTTGGCTTCAGTTTGCTACTGGCTAAAGTTGACCTGAATCCTGATAGTTTGGCATACTTGTGACATTCTTTTGGGGTCTGGGAACTCCTGCTGTGTCATTCCCCTCTGTCCCATCTCCCTCTAGGTTCCTTGAGAAAATGCTTGGAAAAACACCAAGGCCATACATTCCTAAATAATAATATTGGAACCAACAGATAGGTAGAGATAGGGATAGGTACTAGAACTGGGCTTCACTGATACAGGGAACTCCCATATGAGGAATTTCCCTCTACTAAATGCCACCTGCTCTACAACTTAGAGTCTTAGAGAGTTAAATAAGGCACTGAGAGGTTGTGATTTCCCATGAACACATAGCCAGTAGGTGTCAGAGACAGGACTTGAACTCAGATCTTTCTAGCTTCAAGACCATTTAGTTGTACCACACTTACTCAGTATTAAAAAAAATCAAGGCCCCAGAATCTGCCCCTATCTCATCCTACTATTTTCTTTCTTACAGATTTCTTTAATCTCCTTGACTACGATATATGTCATATATTATTTTGTATTATGGTTATTTTGGGTATGTAACATATTCCCCTGTAAGCTCTATGAAGACAGGTACTATATCTTATCTAAACTTTGTATCTCTACCATCACCTAGTGCAGGAATCTTAACACAGATTATTAAATTATTATTAAATGTGGTAATTAATATGACTTATTCTTTCTCTTTCCTCTTTAGTTCTGTGGGAAACAGAACACATGGGAGTAAGTGAAAGTGGCATGGGCTTTCTACCTCATCAGTTATGCTTAAAAAGAAAACCAATGCCATTCCTTTAATTAATTTTAATAGCCCAAGCCTTTTGCCTCTGGATAAAACAGGAGAAAAAAACCACTGTGGTATTTGAGGGATGTGGCCTGGGGGTATTTTAGTAGCAAGCTGACCTAAAGTCTTGAAGCCATCAACCAACCATTGGTAGGCTTGCTTCCAAGTTCTGATGCAAGGAATCAGAAAGGAGATTCCTCAGCAATATCTGGAGATGACAGGATGAGGGTATGATTGAAAACAGTTAAGAATTTTTGGAAAGTACCAAATTATATCCCCTCTTCTTATTTTAAAATTTCCCTCAAAATATTATCTATTATATTGTTGTTTCATGTATGTTTAGTCATTTTTAAAAGTTCTGTTTTATGTTTTTAAGATATAGTCGGAAATGAAGAATGCAATCTAGATCACAGATAAATAACTCACCTTGTAATTCAGAATAGAGACCAAGGCTCCTAATGCTACCTGATGATGCTGTATGCTAACTTTAGGAAGAGTATATAAAGGAAAAAAGAAAATAACAACAACAGCAACAACATAGTGGGAAAGTTAATTTTATATTCCACAGAGAAAGTAAATAAGCTATTTTTAAAAGAAAACTGTGGTTTTAGAAAAGCAATTAATTAATTTTTTAATCCTTTGTTTCCAATTACATGTAAAAACAATTTTAACATTCGTTTAAAAAATTTTTTTGAGTTCCAAATTCTCTCCTATCCTCTCCTACCCCCTCATTGAGAAGGCAACCACTTTTATATAGGCTATACATGTGCAGTCGTGAAAAACATATTTCCATATTAGTCACGTTGTGAAAGAAAACACAGGCCTCTCTCTCCCCCCAAAAACCAAGGAAAATAAATTTTTAAAAGTATGCTTTGATCTGTATGCAGATGCCATTGGTTCTTTGTCTAGAACCATTCCTTAACTGATGGGTATCCCCTCAATTTCCAATTCTTGCCAACCCCAAAAGGGCTTACAAATATTTTTGTACATATAGGTCCTTTTCCTTTTTTTAAAGTCTCTTATGGCATCACCTTTTATGATCTACCTTTCTATTTCTTAGCCATTACCAAATAGTTTTAATAGTTACTGGTTTATAGTATAGTTTAAGATCTGGTACTGCTTAAACCTCCTTCCTTTAATTTTTTTCATAGTCCCTTTGATATTCTTGACTTTTTGTTCTTTCAGATGAATTTTGTTATTATTTTTCTAGCTCTATAAAATAATTTTTGGTAGTTTGATTGGTATGGCACTGAATAAGTAAATTAATTTAGGTGTAATTGTCATTTTTATTATATTGGTTCAGCCTACCCATAAGCAATTAATATTCCTCCAATTGTTTAGATCTGTCTTTATTTGTGTGAAAAGTATTTTGTAATTGTGTTCATATAATTCTTGGGTTTATGCTGGCAGGTAATCTTCCAGGTATTTTATATTGTCTTACATTATTTTCTTTTCAACTTTGAAAGAAAATTTACTTATTTTATTTTGAACTTAAGATATAAAACAAGCATTTCCATAACTAAGTAGAATAGAAAAAAAGATGATTGTACATGAAATTGCAAATCTGTTATATAAAATTTGCTATTCCTTTTAAATATGAAGTTATCATAGAACTTTCTTTTTTTTTCCCTCCCCACTCCCTTCCCTAGAGATGGCTACCATTAAGTACACACACACACACACACACACACACACATACACACACACACACACACACACACACAAAACCATTTTATACAAAGTTCTATTCATCAGTTCTTTCTCTGGATGGAGATAGTGTCTTCCTTCATATGTCCTTTGTAGTTAACTTGGGTGTTTACAGTAGTCAAAATAACTATCATTCAATATTTTTCTTAAAACAATATTGTTATTACTGTGTACAACGTTCTCTTGGTTCTACTCATTTCACTCTTTATTTCATGTAAGTCTATCCATGATTTTTCTAAGATCATCAAACTCATGATTTCTTATGGCACAGTAATATTCCAACACAATTATATACCACAACTTGTTCAGCCATTCCCCAATTGATGGGCATCTCCACAGTTTCCAGTTCTTTGCTACCACAAAGAGAGCTGCTATAAATATTTTAGAACACATAGGGTTTTTTTTTCCTTTTTCTCTAATTATCTTGAGAAACAGACCTAGTAGTAGTATTGCTTGGTCAAAGGGTATAGGCAGTTTAATAATTCTTTGGGCATAATTCCAGATTGCTCTCCAAAATGGCAAGATCAGTTCACAGTTCCTTACTTTCCCCTTCAATCATTTTAGCTAATCTGGTTATTTTAATTTGCATTTGTCTAATCAATAATACTTTAGAGCATTTTTTCATATAATTATAAATTGTTTTGATTTCTTCATTGGAAAACTGCCTGTTTATATCCTTTGACCATTATCCATTGGGGAATGACTCATATTCTTACAGACTTGACAAAGTTCTTTATATATTTGAGATACAGAGACCTGTATCTGAGAATCTGTGTATAAAAGTTTACCTCCAATTTTCTGCTTTCCTTCTGGTCTTGGCTACATTTGTTTTATTTGTATAAAATGTTTTTAATTCAATGTAATTGAAATTATCCATTTTATATCTCACAATGCTCTCTATCTCTCATTTATTCCTAAATTGTTCACCTACCCATAAGTCTGATTGGTAATACATTCCTTGCTCTTCAAATTTTCTTGCAGTATCTCTTTTTATACCTTGGTCACATATCCATTTTGATCTTCTCTTGGCAAATGGTGTAAGATATTGGTGTGTGCCCAGTTTCTGCCAGACTGCTTTCCAGTTTTTCCAACTTTTTAGCAAATAATGAATTCTTATTCCCAAAACTTAAGTTTATATACTTGTCAAATACAAGGTTTCTATATTTCTGTATTGTATGTCTATTTTGTTCTATTTATTTACCTTTCTATTTCTTAGTCAGTACCTGGTATTTTTGATAATTACAGCCTTATAATATGGTTTAAGATCTGGCATTGGCTTACCATTATTTATTTTACTTTATTTTATTTTATTTTGAGGCAATTGGGGTTAAGTGACTTGCCCAGGGTCACACAGCTAGTGTCAAGTGTTTGGTCTGAGGCTGGATTTGAACTCAGGTTCTCCTGACTTCAGGTGCTCTATCCACTGCACCACCCCCCACTATTATTTTTAATGGAATTTCTCTTTCTATCTCTTGCTACTGGACTTTGTTGATAATACATAGAAATGCTGATGATTCGCAAGGGTTTATTTTATATCTTGCAACTTTCAACCAGTTTTTTAATTGATTCTCTAGGATTTTCTAAAGGTACCATCATATTATCTGCAAAGAGTGATAGTTTTGTTTCCTTATTGCCTATTCTAATTCTTTCAATTTCTTTTTCTTCTCTTATGCTATAGCTAGAATTTCTAGTACAATATTAAATAATAGTGGTGATATTGGCCATCCTTGTTTTACCCTTTATCTTATTGGGAAGGATTCTAGCATTTAGAAATATACATTTCCCCCTAACTACTGTTTTGGCTACAGCCCATAATTTTTTAAAAAAAATATAATTTCTTTATTTTGAACTTAAATAGAAAAGAAGAAAAGAAAAAAATAACATTGCCTTGTATACAGCAGAACATAGGAGAGGATTCAACATAAAACAATAAGTTTCCATTTCAAGAAAGCCTGTATAGTAAATACTACTCATTGTATTCAAAGCTGTCCATAATTTCTTTGCTTTCTTGTAAGTTTTCTTTTCTTCTTTGCTGTGCGCTCCTTACTTTATTTTCCCCTCCTCCCACAGAAGGCTACAATTAAGCATGGAGATAGCTAGATATAGATAGATAGATAGATAGATAGATAGATAGATAGATAGATAGACAGACAGATAGATAGATAGATAGATAGATAGACAGAAGATATAGATATATGTATGTATATGTAATTTTGATGTCTCATTGTCATTCTCTTTAATGAAATTATTGATTGTTTCTATGATTTTTTCTTTAGCCCACTCATTATTTAGGATTATTTAGTTTCCAATTAATTTTAATCTGTTTCCCCAGCCTTTTATTAAATGCAATTTTATTGCATTATGATCTGAAAAGGATGCATTTAATATTTCTGCTTTTCTGCATTTGTTTGTGAGGTTTTTATCATGCCCTGATACATGGTCAATTTCTGTGTAAGTGTCATATGCCGTGGAGAAAAAGGTATACTCCTTTCTATTCCCATTCAATTTTCTCCACAGGTCTATCATTTCTAACTTTTCTAAAATTCTATTCATCTTCTTAACTTCTTTCTTGTCTATTTTTTGGCTAGATTTACCTAGTTCTGAGAGGGGAAAGTTAAGGTCTTCCACTAGTGTTATTTTACTATTTCCTCCTGAAATTCATTTAACTTCTCCTGTAAGAATATGAATGCTGTAACAATTGGTTCATATATATTTAATATTGATATTGCTTCATTGTCTATGGTATGTTTTAGTAAAATGTAGTTTCCCTGCTTATCTCTATTCTTTTAAAATATCTTTTTAAATTATATCTATTTTTGCTTTTGCTTTGTCTGAGATCATGATTGCTACCCCTGCTTTTTTGCTTCAGCTGAAGAACAACAGATCCTGCTCCAAACCCCTTACCTTTACTCATGTGTATCTCTCTACTTCAAGTGCATTTCTTGTAAACAACATATTGTAGAATTCTGGTTTTTAATCCACTTTGCTCTCCACTGCTGTTTCATGGGTGAGTTCATCCCATTCACATTCATGGTTATGATTATTAACGGTGTATTTCCCTCCATTTTGCTTTCCCCCTGCTTATCCTTTTCTCTCTGTCTCATAATGCTCTCTCTCTCTCTTCCTCCTTTCACCCTGTCCATTCTCAAAAATGTTTTGCTTCTGATCACTGCCTCCTCCACTCCACCCTCCCTTCTATCAGTACCCACCTTATTCCTTCTACTTCCTTGTAGGTTAAGATAGATTTCTATACCCAAATGACTGTGTATGTTATTTCATCTTTGAGCCAATTTTGATGAGAGTAAAGATTAAATGTTGCCTGATACCACACCCTCATTTTCCCCTCCACTGTGAAAGTTCTTTCATGTCTCATCTATGTGAGATAATTTACCCCATTTCATCTCTCCCTTCCCTCTTCTCCCATTGCATCACTCTTTTTCACTCCTTAATTTTATTTTATTTTAATATCAACCAGATACAGTCAACTCACACTTATACTCTGTGTATATTCCTTCTAACTTACCTAATAATGATAACATTCATAGGAGACAAAAATATCATTTTCCCATGTAGGAATGTAAACAATTTAACCTTATGATTTCTCTTTTCTGTTTACCTTTTTATGCTTCACTAGAGTCTTGTACTTGAAAGACAAATTTTCTTTTCTGCTGTGATCTTTTCATCAGGAATTCTTGAAAATCCTCAATTTCATTAAATGTCCATTATACTCAGTTTTGCTGGGTAAATGATTCTTGGTTGTAACCATAGCTCCTTTGTCCTCCAGAATACTGTATTCCAAGTCCTCTGATACTTTAATGCAGAAGCTACTACATCTTGGGTTATCTTTACTGTGGCTCCATGGTATTTGAATTGTTTCTTTCTGGGCTGCTTGCAATATTTTTTCCTTGACCTTGGAACTCTGGAATTTGGCTATAATATTCCTGGTAGTTTTTACTTTAGTATCTCTTTTAGGAGGTGATCTATGGATTCTTTCAATTCTCTGCATTTATTCCACCATCTTTGTTCCACACCGCCCCCCAAAGCAATGAATTTAAACTTTTGATATTTTTATATCAGTTCAAGTCATGGCCATTTAGGCAGAATCAAATTTCATTATCTTAAAATGATAGGGAAATACATAAATTCACAGACTTTTTGAGCTGGAAGGGACCTTAAAGATCATGTAGTACAATCCTCTTATTTTACAAACAGGTAACCTAAGTCTCAGAGAGATTAAGTGATTTGAATAAATCACATAACCAGTAAGTATGGAAAAACAGGATTTGAATATAGGTCTCTCATCTCTAAGACCAGTGTTTTTTCCACTAAATTGGGGGGGGAGCATTTTTGTCTAATCTGTTAAATGAAATTTATTTTATTCTTTTATTATTTATTAATAATAATAATATCTTGCATTTATATACCATTTACTATATGCTAGGCATTGTGCTAAATGCTTTATAGATATTAACTCATTAGGTTCTCACGAAAATCCTGGGAGGCAGATGCTATTATTATTTTCTTTCTTTCTTTTTTTTTTTTTTAGCAAATAAATCCATTTATTCAAGCAAACAGCAATTGGAAATTGGAGTTCTGCCAATTAGAATATACAAATGAATGAACTCTTTAGATGGAAATGAGATGATATATCAGCTCAAACTAGGTGAGCGGTTCCAATCTTACCCAAGAAAAGACTTCAAAGTCTCTAAGGAGTCATGGTAGAAATAGGGAACATACAGAGGAGTCAGCTTCCTCTATATGCCTACACCATCTAATGTCTTTTCCTCTCCACTCCCTGGAGTGTCCTCTGTTCCCAACCCTCTGTCCCAAAGAATTTCTGGAACCAATTTGTTCCCTTACTAGGTATATAGCTTCACGATGAGTTTTCTCTCCACCAGTTCAGAAACACATCTCCTTCCACATGCAAAATGCCCCAGCTTTCGTTGGGAGGAGGTATCACTTGAGCTGTTGTTGTTGTTGTTGTTTTTTTTTGTCCTTCGTTCTCTATTTTTTTTCTTTATTTTTTCTGAATACCCCTTCCCCTAATCTGCCCTCCTTTCTATCACCCTCCTTCTCTTATCCCCTTCCTTTTCTATTTTCATACAGGAATAGGACAGGATAGATTTCTCTACCCCATTGCCTGTATATCTTATATCCCAGTTGTATATAAAAACAGATTTTAACATTTGTTTTTAAAACCTTAGGTTCTCTCTCTCCCTTCCTCCCTCCCCACCCACCCTCAATGAGAAGGCAAGCAACTTGATACAGGTTATACATGTGTAGTCATGCAAAACACTTCCATAGTAGTCATGTTGCGGAAAACTAACTGTATTTCCCTTCATCCTATCCCACCCACCCATTTATTCTATTCTCTCTTTTGATCCTGTCCCTACTCAGAAGTGTTTGCTTCTGATTACCTCCTCCCCCAATCAGGCAGATGCTATTATTTTCTCCATTTATAGTTGAAGAAACAGGTGTACAGAAGCTAGGTGACTTACCCAGGGTCACACAATCAATGAGTGTCAGGAGAAAGGTATAAATACAATTTTGGAACTCATAAAATAAGAAAGCCTTCAAAGAGACACACAGCATAATGTCAGGCCAAATGTAAAATTAATCTTTAATGCTATTTAAAGCAAACTACATTATCCAAATGACAAAAATCCCATGTTGATGCAAGATCTTGGTCTGGAGGTGACTGTTATCTCAAAGGCTATGCCTAGCATAGAGGCCCTACCAATCTAGAAAAGTTTTGAGGATGTCAAGTGATGGATTGTTTGGCTCTTTTCTTAGGCTCAGTCCAGCAAGATTCAGAAAGGGTCATCAAGTAAGCTAGGAGCAGACTATGTATTTTTTTTGGTCACAGCAACTCTTCGAGTCTATCTACCAAATGAAAGATGGGTTTTTGATTAGCATTTGTGAAATGTGCCTACATCAACAAAATCACAGAGGTTAAAGTATTGAAATATTTTGTCGTTTCAATTCTAACAATAACAATGGGATAGTAATTCTAACTATAGAATCGTGCAATAGAAAGAAGAGTGACTTTGGTGCCAGGGAACCTGGTTTCCAAATGTAACCTTAGGCAACTTTTGTTCTTACTTTCCTCATTTGCTAAGTAAGGAAGCTGAAATAAATGAATTCCAAGGTCCCTTATGTGAGAGTGTGTGTGTGTGTGTGTGTGTGTGTGTGTGTGTGTGTGTGTGTGTG
>NW_020954557.1:45613236-45625576 GCF_900497805.2 Vombatus ursinus | reverse complement strand
TGTGTGTGTGTGTGTGTGTGTGTGTGTGTGTGTGTGTGTGTGTGTGTATGTTCTAGGGATAGAACTTCACAGGGTTGCAGCCTAGCAAAGATGTTGCACTGGCTCTTAGGAGTTCCTTTGCTCCAGACCTAGAACAAGAAAATTCCACCTAGCTATGAATATAACAAGCACAAATAATACAAATAAAAATGCACACCTGGATTTGATGTCATTTCTTTGGTGCCCAATGGTTATACCTTTGTCACTTTACCAGATATTCTAGCTGCTTCTGTTGTGTCTGACTATCCCCCACCATCTAGAGGGGAGGCAGTCAATTCTGTGTAGTCTGTATCATTCTATCCTTGACATGAATAAGTGGAATCACTGAAACTCCTTTTTTAAATATTTTTTATTATGAAATTGACAAGCATCAACAAACAAACATTGCCATATACAAAGAAGAGCAGAAAAGGATTATCTATGAAGCCATGACTCTCTATTATGTACAACATGAATTTTTGAAAGTATATATTAAATTTAAAAATAATAATGCCAAAATTATCCTGCTTGTCTTAGTCCCATTCTGAATGTCCTTCTATTTGAAGACACTGGTTTATATCTTGGGGAGGATGGTGGAATGTGAAAAGATAAAGGAAGGAAATGAGAATGAGTTAATTTTTAGTTTGTGCCCTTCACAGGGAAAGAATGTAAAATATTCAGACAGAACTGATAGAATGAACAATATAAAGAAGGAATCTGAGATAGTTGAGATGATCATAGGATAACAGTAAATGAGAACTGAGATGCTTTAAATGAATTTGGATCTGCAGACAGACAAATTATATTGGAAGGTGTTAAGGAAACTTGCAGATGTATTCCCAGATTTGGTTAGCAAATGCTGACTAAGTATGGAGAATAAAAATGATGCTGGACCATGGAGATGGGCATATGTTTTCCAATTTCCTGAAAGGGCTGGATTTGGAAAATACAGCCTCTAAGTCTGACTTTATCTATATGATTGATATATCTTATGTTCTGCCATGAAAGGAGAGTTGGTGATGTTCCTATGAGACACTGCCCTCTGGATTTTGCACATACAAGTTACACTAAAATTCCAGACAGATTTAAGAAGATAGTTTGTGAGAACTTAGGAAAGGATGCCCCAGTTATTAGGTATCAACATACTTTGATACAGCCAAGAATTCAAGGTCTTATTTATTTCAGAATTCCTCCAAGGATACAGATAGCAATCCATCTATTCCACCTTATACTATGTATTTCTTGTCTATGTCATCCTCTAAATGCCTCATAGAAGGTATAACCAACACACATGAAGATTCCTTTCAGTTACATCTTTTTTCACACAAACAACCTCCTCCCCACTAATGAGCCATCCTAAAAAAATTCAAAAGAGAAAATGAAGGTAGTCAAACAAATTTATATTTATACACACATGTGTATATACATGTATATACACATAGGGATACATTTACTTGTGCATTTGTATATTTCATGTATATATGCATATGAGTATATATACAGTTGTATATATACACATATATGTACACACATATAAACATACATATACACATATAATAATATTATCATTTATATAGCACCTACTATGTGCCAGGCACTGTGCTAAGCACTTTACAATTATCTCATTTGATCTTCACAACAACCCTGGGAGATGGCTGTTATTATTATCCCCATTTACAGATGAGGAAACTGGGACAAACAAGTGTGACTTGCTCAGGGTCACACATATAGTAAATGTCTGAGACCAGATTTAAACCCAAATTCCTGACTCCAGGCCCAGTACTCTATCCACTACACCACATAGCTGCTCTATATGTGTGTGTATGTGTATGTATACATACACACACATATACAATATATACATACATATACATATACATACACACATGTTTACACATGTACTTGTATATGTACAATTATGCAATTATATATACATGTGTTTATATGTATTGTACAATATGTGTAAATACACATGTGTATGTATATTGATATGCCCAAGAGAAAAAGTGCATGTGTGTGTATGCATACATGGGTGTGTGTGTGGATATGCCTGAGAGCAAAAGTATAAATCTGTCATCCAATCTTTTTTATAACCATCCTGTCTCTTTGGCCATGATCTTCAGTTTCTGCCTAGTGAGAGGAATAATACCAAGTTGTTTGTAGGTAGGTGATAATGTTGACTAGGTAGAAGGGATGCATTTGATAGACTGCCTCATTAGAGAAGGTCCTAATGGTGTCAGTAAACACTTAACTCCCACTTCAACAACCCATTCTAGTTTACTTTTTCTTATTTACTCCATTCCAACTTTCTGTGAGGTCTGTACTTCCAAATAACAGAGCAGGTGATACCCATCACTGCTGTCTAGACCAGGGAAGAAAGGATTTGTTCTGTGAAGTTTGGATTCAGTCAAAGGGCTGCACTTGAGGACCTAGAGGGCCACATGTGGCCTCAAGGCCACAGGTTCCACACCCCTGGTCCAGACTATGAGCCCAGTATCACATTACCTGGACTATGAAGGGTATGTCCTGATCAGAAGGTATCCATTAGGTATATATCATGGAGGAAAACAGATGTCTGACCTAGCACCTCAGTTGTAGAGGTTAAATTAGATGTAATTATAACTGGTATAAAAATCAACAACTATTTCAAATACTAGCTCCAAGAGAATACCTTTGCATGTATGTGTGTATGTATGTATGCATACTTGCCTATATGTGTGCATACGTACATGCACACATATATGTGAGAATGAAATGTTATCACCATGCCATGGAATGGCTGGGTAGGCCACTTGGAGACAGAATCCCCATGATGTGGGAGTGGGGATTGGAGCAGAGGCCATTGAGTAATGGTAGTCTAGACCTCATTCTTGGATTTGATACAAGGGGTAAGGATGAAGGAGTATGGAGGAGTTAAAGACCACTTTAAAGTTATTTGCACTAGTAATTTAGAGAATGATGGTGGTATTGATAGAGATAAAGATGCATGTTTTATGAGAATGAGCTAAGTGAGCTTGAGGTACCTATGAGTCATCCAGGTGAGATGGTTAGAAGGTAAATGGAAGTGTGGAGCTGGATGCCATTGAATGGAGGTCAATACTGGTACCAGATGAGAAACTGTGGACACAACTTCATAATCCATTTCTGATACAGGAAAAAACAGCCATAAACAAATAACCTACTGGTGGTAGGACATCATAATTTCCAAATATGAAAGATAACACATTTACCCGTTGTAGAAAGTCATGGAGTAAAAATGACAGAACAAAGGCCTTCACTGGATTTTAGTAACATGTTCAAAGGGACCAGGGCAATTGATTTGTTGGCAAGTTGTTTTACCTGGTGGGCAGGATAAAACTGGGAGTGGGGAGTTCATAACAATTAAAAAGCAGAACAACCTCCAAAAGAAAATTGGAAAATAAGGCTGATTTAGAAAGAACTGAATGAATTCCCTTAAGGAATGACTGAACAAATTGTGGAATGTGAATGTAAAGGGATATTATTTCACTATATGAAATGATAAGCATAAAGAATTCAGAAAAACTAGGAAAGACTTGTATGAACTGATGCAAGGTAAAATTAATAAAGTCAAGAGAACAACAGCCATAGTAATGTATGGGAAATCAATCCCTGAAAAACATCAGAAAGTCTCATCAATGCATTGACTAGTCTAGACTCCAGGGCACTGATGGTGAAGCATACCTTCCTCTTGGCAGAGAAGTGGTAGACTCTAGCTGCAAAGTGAGACCTATGTTGTCAGATAGCATCTTGTCCTTTTTTGTTTAACTGGATTTCCTAAGGACAACACTAGAATATGTTGAGGGTGGGAAGTTGAAATGAAGTAAGAAAGAAAACATCATCCACAGTACCATTAAAAGAAAAAGACATGATGGACTGATAATGGAGTAAGGGATGATTAGAAATTACCTTTTAAACCCTATACAAGTAGCAAAATTTAAACAGATAAGCTACTCTTCAAATGTAGAGAAGCAAAATGTTTACTTATTCAGTTCTTTACTGCTGATAAGTAAATGTATTTCTTTTCATTTTATGTTTAAAGTATATTTACAACACATTTTCCCATTTTAAACCATGATACTGAGATTACAGTGAACACAATGGGAAAAAAGAGAAAAAGAATATCTCTCCGTAGACTCCACACCACACCAATAGAT
This sequence comes from Vombatus ursinus, assembly GCF_900497805.2. Taxonomy (NCBI): domain Eukaryota; kingdom Metazoa; phylum Chordata; class Mammalia; order Diprotodontia; family Vombatidae; genus Vombatus; species Vombatus ursinus. The sequence continues at coordinate 45,621,383 of NW_020954557.1, read as the reverse complement.
TCAACTTTAGATGATAAAATGTAAAATAAAATACAAAATAAAAACCATCAAGTTCTACTTGAGGTGGATGTCAATGCAGCCTTTTCAAACACTCCTTCTGAGAAAACTTAGTCATTCTCTATGTGAAGAGACAGGGAAAATGCTATAGATAAGAAAATTCTTTCTGCAACAGTATAGAAATAATAATGTATCTAATCCAAGGGAAGATGTAAAAATAACTCAGAACAGGAGCTAGAGTCCTGGTGGAAAGTTAAAATGAAGTCTGGGAAAATTTCAAACTATAACTTCTTTTTAAAAGAAGAGACATATAATTCATGACTACTTAGGCAGATAGGTCTCTAGCATCTTCAGTGAGGCTAGGTTTTTAATGACTTCTCAACAAATAATTGTGCAAGAGAAAGGAATCCATCCCCACAACAGATAATTAATGATTGCCTGGTCTATGGCACACCCTTCACACAGAGTAGCTCACAATAATGGCTAAATGACTCATGGACTTTCCTTCCCTCACAGTATAGGAAACAAGGAGATAAACATAGAAAACTGAGGAGGGGGGTGGTAGGAAAAAGGAGAAGGGAGGAAGAAAGGAGAGGAAGGGATAACAAATGTTTCCCTCTGTATTAGATCTGATCCTGATGTTAACTATAAATAGACACATTGATTATACATGACACATGGTAAATGAAAATTGTAAGATTTTCCCCTTCATTCAGGGCGATGAGGGGAAGTAGGTTGGGGGGTTGCTCTTTCCTAGCAGACATCAGCTATGCCACATTTTTCTGAAGCTGTATTTCAGCATGTTTCTTTTGTCTTCTCTGCTTGATGTTGCCCTATTTTAGCTGAATAATAAGGATAATAATTGCTTATATTTTGAAAGCATTCTACTGCTTACTAAGTCTATTCCTCACAACCCTGTGAGATAGATAGTAATAATGATGGTGATGATTATAATTGACATATAGTGCCTTAAAGTTTGCTGCATAAATTATTTAAGATGAACTTCACAACAACAGTATGAGGTTGATCTAACAGTTATCATTATCCCCATTTCACAGATGAGGAAGTTGAGACACTGAGAAGTTTAGTGATTTGTCCATGGTCATACAGCCAGCAAGTATCAGAGGTGGTATTTGAACCCAAGTCTTTCTGACTCCAAGTCTACTACCCCCATCCACTACTATTCATATTTTGAAATAATTTTCTTGATATATTTTATTTTTCATATTGCCAAAATTTCTCCCAGGAGCCTTTCCCCTCCCTCTCCCAGAGAGCCATAACATTTAATAAATACTATTTATAAGGGAGGGGGGAAAAGAGAAAGAGGAAAAAACAAAAAATCAGCAAAACAATCAATACACCAAAAAAAAAAAGTCTGAAAATATATGCAAAGTATATGCATCAACAAAGTCTGTGGACCTCCTAACTCTGCAAGGGAGTGAGGTGAGAATATCTTCTCATATCATTTTTTTGAGCAGAGTTTATTCTTTACAATTTTGCAACATTTACTTTGAATTGTTTTTCTGATTTTTTTTTCTATTTCTTTTCCTTCTCCCTTATTGGATCTTTATCTGGGTCACTTCCACTAACCATGGATGTCCCTCATGGCTCTGCCTGGGCATTCTTCTCTTCTCCATCTATACTATTCTGCCCGGTGATCTCTTCAGTGCTTGTAGATTCAATTATCAAGTCTATGCAGATGACTTTCAGCCCTAACCAGTCTTCTGACCTCCAATCTTGAATCTCCAACTGCCTGTTGGACATCTTAAACCAGATGTCACAGAAACATCTTAAATTCAATATGTCCAAAATGGCACTCATTATCTTTCCCCCAAAATCATCTTCTTTTCCTAACTTCACTATTACTGTGAAGGTTACTCATCCAAGCAGACAACCTACATGTCATTCTCAACTCCTCCTTCTCTGTCACCTCCCCTCATTTCCCATCAGTTGCCAAGTTCCATTGACTATACCTTTACAACATCTTTTGCATCCTCCTTATATCCCCATTTTCTCTTCCACCACTACCTTAGTGTAGGCCCTCATCACCTCCCAACTCGACTATTGAAATAACCTGATGGTTGATCTCTCTGCTTCAAATCTCTCTTGGCTCTAGTATGTCCTCCACTCTGCTATTAAAGGAATCTTCCTAATATTCAAGTCTGACAGTGTCATACGTCCCCTCCACCATTTAGTAAATGCCAGTGACTCTAGGATCAAATATAAAGTTCTATTTACTTTTTAAAGTCCTTCTTACCTTCAGCCTTATTACATCTTATTCTCTTCTGTGTACTCTATAACCCAAAGACATTTGGCCATTTGGTTGTTGCTTGTACAGTGCATCTTTCCAATGCACTGTCACTGGTTACTTACTCTTCATCCCTGGAATTCTGTCTCCTCATCTCAGCCTTCCAACTTTTCTGGCTTCTTTCATGTCTCAATTAAAGTCTTACCTTACTCAAGAGCCTTTCCTAGACTCCCTTAATGCTAGTTCTTTCCCTCTGCATTATCTCCAGTTTATCCTGACATAGTTATTTATTCTAACATAATTAGACATAGTTGTTTCCATCATCTGCCATATTTGACTATGAACTTCTTCAAAGCAGGAGCTATTTTTGCTCTTCTTTGTATCCCCAGTGCTTAGCACAGTGCCTAGCACATAGTAAGTAGGCACTTAATAAATGCTGGTTGACTTGGTTTGTTGTGTAAATTGTTTTCCTTGGCTCCACTTCCTTTGCTCTACGTCAGGTCATATAAATCTTTCCATATTTCACTGTTTTCCTCATATTAATCATTTCTTACAGCATAGTAATATTCCATTACATTTGTGTAACCATTTGTTAATTCATATTTTGCAGATAAGAAACGGGAGACTCAGCTTAAGTAACTCACCTGCATATGGCTAGGAAGTGGCAGAGCCAGGACTGCCAGCCAGATCTTTTGACTTCAAATCCAATGCTATTTCTCTTTTATCTAGAACAGTGAGTGACACAATGGAACCAACCACAGTTCCAGATGACTCATGATGAAACATTCTTTCCACCTCCAGATAGAGAGCTGATGGATTCAGAGTGCAGACTGAAGCTTTTTTTTTTCTTTTTGTCACATCTGTGTGGGAATTTGTTTTGCTTGTCTGTACATATTTGTAACAGATTTTGTTTTTCTTGTTTCTTCAATGAGTGGGGGAGAGGGAAGAGAGAGTGAGAGAATTCAAAATTGAAAATCAAATAAAACTGAATTTAAAACAACTTTTTAAAATGTGGTTAGCTCTGTTTGTGTCAGTTCAACTATATGAACCCATAATCAGCACCTGGAAATGGCAGTTATATTGTATGCACAGAGTTAAGACTATAGCAGATGCTTAATTAATGTTTATTGACTGACTGACTGGAATGAGAAGACGTGGATCTGAATCTGAGCTCTGACATTTACTACTTACATGACTTTGAACAAGTTATTCCTGGCCTCAGTTTTTTAATCTGTGGAATGGGGATAGGGTGGACGAGATGATCTCTAAGGTTCTTTCTAACTCTAAATCTATGATTTTCTATTTCAAAGTTGCTCTATAGGCAAGATTATCTGTGTGGTACCACATCAAGTCTAAATTTATTTTTCACTTTCCCTCACCAATTTCATCACAGAATTCCTAATACACAAAGAACAAGCTTGTGACTGTTTTTATTTCACTTTACAAATATTTGCTAATTATTCATTGTGATTTGACTGCCTCTTCTACTCAGAATTTCATCATGACTCATCATTATTTTATGTTTCCTAAAACTACAAGGTGGAGAGCACTATACAGTACCAATCCTCGCCCTAATTTCATAGAATCTTATAGTTGAAAGACTTTTAGTGATCATCTATTCCAACCTTCTACCCAGTACAAAAATCTCTGCTGTAATATCCCTGACAGATTGCCAATGTAGCCTTTGCTTGAACACTTCCAGTGATGGGGAGCTCACTACTCTTGATGCAATCAACTCAATTGCTCATTGTTAGCAAGTTCTTTTGTTCATTGAGTCTAAATCTACCTTCCTGGGCCATCTACCTCTTGGCCCTAGTTCTGCTCTCCAGAATTACACAAAATTTATTTAATCTCTCTTTCATGAAAGCTTCTCAAATATTTGAAAATGATTACTATATACTCCTCTTAACCATTCTCTTCATCAACCTAAAAGTCTGTTTTCTTGTTGTAGATGTTTGTATATATGTATATATGTGTACATATATACATGTATATATACATGCTCCTATACATATAAAATATATATACATATATGTAAAGTGAAATACATATATGCAAAAGAAGTAAGCTTTTACTTTTGTAAAAAAAAAGAGTATATTATTTTTCACTATTTGAAAGACTTTTTAAAATCTCAAAATCACTGCCTTTTCTTCCAGAAGGACTTATAAATACCTCTAATTCTTGAAATTCAATAAGAGAAAAATAGTTTTCTTTCATGCATATGTAAAAGGTTCAGTTGGGTTGATATTTCAAATCACTTTTTTTATTTTTATCTCTTCCTCACAATTCTAAACATCCTTTGCCATCCAGGTTGCTTTTCTTCAAATGTTCTCTGGTATATCAACATCCCATTAAACAGTGGCACTTGAAGATAAACATAATACTCTAGAAGTGGTCTGGTTGCTGCATGGAACATTGGGACTATTTTCTTCCTTGATCTGGATACTAAACTCTTAGTGTTGCCTAAATTTGCATTAATTTGTAAAGGAGATTTGTCATACTGTTGATTCATTTGGGGCTCTTGGTTAACTAAAAGCCTGAGAATTTCCCCTGTTACAAACTGCTGTTAGCCAGGTCTCCTTCATCTTGTACTTGTTCAATTGATTTTTTGAAACCAAATGCAGGACTTCACGCTTATTCTTTTAAAATGTTATGGTGTTACACTTCCCTTCATTTCAGAGTTGGGGTCTATGAGTGTGGAATAATACATGTACAATCAGATGAGTTTAATGTGATTTATTTTTGTTATTTAATCTTTGTTACAAAGAATCGTTCATTGGGTAAGAGAGGGAGAGGAATAAATATAGAATTCAATGTGATGTAAAAAGAAAAGATATCAATATAATCTTTAGGGGAAAAATTTTATGGCCTGGTTTCCAACCTTCAAATCCAAACTATCAAACTTCCTCTTAAATCTTGATTGTCATCTGCCTTCCTCTCTGAGTTGTGTGATCTGCAGATTTCAGTGCAATGTTTTTCTATGTGGAATATCAAACTTAATTTCCAGGATCACTTTTGTAAGTTAAATCATTCCATTAGTTTTATAGGGCTCCTTTACTTTTCAAAAATAACACTTGTCAGTTCTCTGAATTAAACTCCAATGCAATAGTCTAGCTAGACCACAAGATTCTAAGGGCACTGTTTCTGCAGCTGTTGACCTAATTTTTCTTCCCTTAGTATGTGGTTTTTTGTTTGTTTGTTTTGAAATGTGCCTTGTCCAGGATCAAGAATTTAGATTACAGGTTCAGGACAGGGTGGTCTGGGCATTGATGTTTCCTGCAGAGGAGGCTTATTTTGGGACACCTTTAGTCTCTCTCACTGGCATATTAGGGAATAGTGGGCCTTAGAAAATGGAATTATTTTGGTAGGGCTCCTGGAAATTCATCAATTATCTATGACACGGCAAAGATCAGAGACTTTAGCCTAAGACTGAGCCATCTGACAACTCACTACCCACACACGCACACACGCACACACACACGCACACACACACACACGCACGCACACACACACTATAGTGTCCCAAAAGTCTTAGTGCAGTTTTAAGCTGTAACAGTTTAAAGTTTACATAGGTTACAGCTTAAAACTGCACTAAGATTTTTAGGCCCCCCATATTTGTTTTATTGAGACCTTTGGTTTTTACATAGCAGTAATTTCCAAATATAACTTTGAAACCACCATCCAATAATGCCTCCCTCATAACAATGAAAAACAGCCAAGCAAAGCCAACTGACAAAGTGATCTTTCTGAGAGTGCATGCAACATACATCACCCATTGCCCCCTGCCTCTCTACCAAAGAAAGAGGGGTATATTTTCTTATGTTTTCTGGAACCAAATTAGGTCATTAATATTATTCAGAGATTGTCTATGTTTTATTGCTCTTTTTGGTTTACATTAGGGTCATCTTTGTGTATGTTGTTTTCTGGGTTCTGTTCACTTCATTCTACTAGTGTTCCTACATATTCCTCTGAATTCCTTGATCATTTCTTATGGAACAATGATATCCCATTATATTTATATAGCCGCAGTTTGTTCAATTGTACTGTCATCAATGGTTACCTACTTTGTTCTTTTTTTTTCTTCCACAAAAATTGCTACTATAAATATTTTGTTACATATGGGGTGAGATTTGACTTTTACTTAAGAACTAATGGGAGAAAAATAAAGGGGTCAGCTGACTGTGATACCCTCTCATGATATTGCCACAGTTAGTGACCTAATGGGTGAGTCTTAGATAAGTATAGCATCACATAATATTAAAGCTAGTAGAGACTGAAAAGATTATCAAGGCCAATCTTTTCATGTTACAGAAGAGCAAACTGAGACCCAGATAGGGAAAGTGGATTGCCCAAAGAAACACAGTTAATTACTAACAGAGGCAGGATGAGAAACCATATCTCCTAACTCTCTATCCAGTTCTCTTTCTACAAGGTAATCACTACTACATAGAGTTCAAGACCAGAGCTGAGTTCAAGGTGATGTGACCTAGATGCTTCCCTCACTAGAAGGAAGACAGATGTCCACTGCTGCCACCAATATCACCCTTTCCTGGTACTCCTCCTATCAGATATAATAAGAACAACTGGTCCAAATATTACCCCTGAATCTAAGATACACTCTTCCCTTACACAAAGTCCATGGGGAGAGCGTTCTAACTCTTAAGGATACAAGGGTAATGAGGAACATGTGTGGCAAATGAGTACCTCCCACTTATTGTTCCAGAAGTCATTTTCTCCCTTCATGAAGTCCTACTAAAGTTCCCCTTTAGTCAAGCTCTCTACTTGGCTCCAAGGATTGGTATCTTTCTAGAATTAACACAGTGGACAGAGAAACTGTCATAAGGGGTCATGCTCCCTGAAACTGCTGATGTTCACAGATGATTATCTTCCTCTACTCTTGTCCCTCATCCCATTATGATAGGTGAGCCTTTTGCTTTGTTCAGCCAGGAAACAGACCATCATGCCACTTCCCATAGTCTCCCCATCATAGCCTCACTCTCCAGCACTCTCCACCCCACCAGAAACAAGACATCACTCCTAGCTCCCATGGTTCTACCAAGTGAGCCTTTTGCCCTTCTGGTCAAGAACCAGGACACCATGCCATTTTCTGCAGTCCCCTTAATGCACCCAGCTTTCCAGCATCCCTTTATGTTTTGTCTTCCACCTCCAGAATGTAATTGAGGGAAGGTACTGTTTTGTTTGTTTTTATATGCATCCCTACAGCTTAGCCCAATGCCTGGCACATAGTAAGCACATAATAGATACTCTCTCTCTCTCTCTCTCTCTCTCTCACTCTCTCCCTCTCTCTCTCTCTCTCTCTCTCTCTCTCTCTCTCTCTCTCTCTCTCCTTCTACTGCCTCTGGCCATTGTGGTGGCCCCTGCTTCTGCCACCATTTAGCTTCAATTACTCATAGGACCTCTGATGGGACCTCTGGATCTTCCAAACTCACAAGGTCACTTGGACACACATTGCCATTTCAGAACAGTGAGTTCTGAGAAAAATAAAGACAAAGAAACAAAGGTGACCATGTGCTCACAAACACCAAAGTTTGTGGGAGATCAAGCTAAGGTTCCTTTCCCACCATACTCTAAATTAGCACTAAGTAGTCTTGCAAATTGAAGTGAAAGCCACAAACAAAAGAGAGTAAAGGGTCCAGTCATACCTTTCTTAAAGCTACTCATTTCCTGCTCAGCAACCCCTGAGTCATCAGTTCCTTTTCCCCAGTCAATCAGAAGACTTTTCTTTATCACACAGTGCTAGCTTCACTCATGGAAAGAAGCAGGCCCCAAGTTTCTATAATTGGACTGAGACCAGGCTGGGATTATCTGTACATGCCCCAAGCACTGCTCCCTCTACACACACACACACACACACACACACACACACACACACACACACACA
>NW_020954557.1:45589610-45613226 GCF_900497805.2 Vombatus ursinus | reverse complement strand
CACACACACACACACACACACACACACACACACACACACACACACACCCCCTTCCCCTATTATATCTGAATTCCTCAAATTTGTCATTTATTAAGGAGTAATAATATTCCATTATGATCAGACACTACAAATTTGTCTAACTATTTCCCAGTAGATAGACACCCATTTTTGTTTCCAGTTATTTGCTACAACAAAAGAGGCTCTGCATATTTTGGTATAAGTAGGACATTTCTGTCATTGACCTCCTTAAGGTCTAGGGTATTTATTTTTTCAGGCACTTCAACATCATTTGGTACCATCTTTGCAGCAACATTCCTTCAGCATATAAAGAATACTTTACTTATGGATGTATTCTCTCCTTGCTGTACAATATTGCTTTAGTTGAAATTTGAAAGTCATCTTGATGATGAAGGCAGCTGGGGTGGCACAGTCCTGGGCCTGGAGTCAGAAAGACCTGAGTTCAAATCCGGCCTCAGATACTTATTAGCTGTGTGACCTTGGGCAAGTCACTTAACCCTATTTACCTCAGTTGCTCATCTGTAAAATTAGCTGGAGAAGAAAATGGCAAACCACTCCAGCATCTTTGCCAAGGAAACCCCAAATGGGGTCACCAAGAGTGGGATATGACTGAACAACAACAACCTGATGGTGAACAACTCAGTTCTTGGCGCATGTGTCAGTGTTTGCCACATTTTCCTACAATTTTGCACACCTGAAAAAGAGCGAAATAAAAAATTATTCATTCTTATCTGTTTTAGGATATTAAAATTTAAATTTCATTGTACAGACAAGGGAACTTTTGCATATTGGAAAGAGACTTCGTGTTCGTGTCAGGGGATGTGGAGGCAAAGGCACTGTCTGCTACCTGTACCTTGGATAAACTAGTCTCTTACTTTTCTTGTCTATTTAAAAAAATAATTAAACAATTTATTTCTTAATTTTCAGTTTTCAACATTCACTTCCATAAGATTTTGAGTTTCAAATTTTCTCCCCCTCCCTTTCCTCTCCCCCTCCCCAAGACAGCATGCAATCTGATATAGGCTCTATTTATATATTCATATTAAGCATTTTTTCACATTAGTTATGATGTAAAGAAGAATTAGAACCAATGGGAGGAACCACAAGAAAAAAAGAATCAAAACAAAACAACAAAAGAAAATGAGAGCAAATGGTATGCTTCCATCTGCATTCAGACTCCATAGTTCTTTCTCTGGATGTGGATAGCTTTTTCCATCTTGAGTCTTTTGGAGTTGTCTTAGATCCTTGCATTGAGAAGAGCCCAGTCTATCAAACTCAGTCATTGCACAATCTGGCTGTTTCTGTGTACAGTGTTCTCGAGGTTCTGCTCATTTCACTTAGCATCAGTTCATACAAGTCTTTCCAAGTTTTTCTGAAGTCTACCTGCACATCCTTTCTAAAGCACAATAGTATTCCATTACATTTATATTCTACAGTTTGCTCAGCTATTCCCCAATTGATGGGCATCCTCTCAATTTCCAGTTCTTGACCACCACAAAAAATAGCTGCTATAAATATTTCTGTACATGTGGGTCCTTTTCCCGTTTTTATGATCTCTTTGGAATACAGACCTAAAATTGGTATTGCTGGGTCAAAGGGTATGCATAGTTTTATAGACCTTTGGGAATAGTTCCAAATTGCTCTCCAACAATGCATTAGTGTTCCAATTTTGCCACATCTTTTATCATTTCCTTGTCTATTCAAAAAAGAAAAAGAAAAGGGGCAGCTAGATTGCACAGTGGATAGAGCTCTGGCCTTGGAATCAGGAGGACCTGAGTTAAAATGTGGCCTCAGACACTTGACACTTACTAGCTGTATGACCCTGGGCAAGTCACTTAACCCCAATTGCCTCGCAAAAAAAGAAAAGGTTGATTTGAGATTCCTTTCCCCCTAACCTTTAAATCTGTCATCCTATGGCTATACATCCAATGTTCTTTTTTCTAAATCATACTGATGCTTTATTTATTTTTTTAAAGTTAGTTTTTGTCAATGCCTTTTGTTTTCCTATCAGTCTTTTCTGGAAATACTCTCCTCCTTCCTTTTCTGTCTGTCACCCTTTCCTTTTTACAAAGAAGTGAAGAAAAAACCATCCGGTACAGTGACTGGGCTGTGTATATGCCACTACACCTCTGTAGTTATCAACTTCCCTGACAAGAAGAGGGAAGCATGCTTCATTATCTGTTCTCCAGGAATATACTGGTTTGTCAACTACTTAGAGTTTGGTTTCTTTGGCTGAGCTTTTCATTTATTTTATTGAGGTCATAGCATGTATATTGTTCATCTGGTTCAGCTTATTTTACTCTGCAACAGTTGACACAATCTTCCAGTATCTCCTGAATTTCTCGTATGTGTCATTTCATTTTGTTCAGTCATTTTTCAGTCATGTCTGACTCTTTATGACCCACTTGGGATTTTCTTAGCAAAGATACTGAAGTGGTTTGCCATTTCCTTCTCCAGCTCATTTAACTGATGAGGAAACTGAGGCAAACAGGATTAAGTGACTGTGTTAAGTGACAGCTAGTCATACAGCTAGTGTCTGAGGAGGGATTTGAACTCATGAAGAAGAATCTTCCTGACTCTAGGCCCAGCACTTTATCCACTGTGCCATCCAGCTGCTCATGTCATTTTGTACCGCATAATTATATTCTGTTAGGTTAGTACATCATATTTTGTTCACCCATTTCCCCAGTCAATGAGCACCTACTTTGTTTCCAATATCATAAAAAGCTGCACTGCAACATTAGGATAGATATTAGATATAGTATGTGTGTTGTTGTTTCCTTTTTTAGGGGAAGGGAGAGTGTTACTATCACAAATTGTATCAAATTGATTCAGCCATTCTATTATAAATTCATGTCTTATAATATTTCTTTCACTAATACATGTACCATGTTTCAATTGCTTTCTAATGCTCATTTCCACTGTCTTCTTTGTTAAAAAAAATCTGCCCTCTGTTTTGTGTTGTGTGTTATAAATATATGCTGCAATGTCTGAATTAAATAGATACTCTCTCCCTTCTCCCTTCCTTCCCAGCCAGTCTAATAGGACTTGGCAGTTTTGAATTCTGGGGAATGATTAGCATCTACTTAAATGGAGGCTGTACAGTCACTCTCCTTCAAGTATTTACATGTCCCATAAAGTGCCCTTCAGCTAGTCTCTGATATGGCTTTTCCTTTTGCCACTTGGAACTGACATTCCGAACATTGACTGCAGTCACTAGAATTGGTCATATCTTTGCTTCCCCTCCCAAGTTCCATTGGCCATCTTCTGGATATCTAATTGTTAGGAAGTCATTCTTTACATGGAGTTGAAATCAGACTCTATGGAACCTCCACTTAATGTTCCTAGTTCTGCCCTAAATTTAGGACCAAGCAGAGCAAGGTCAAATTCCTTTTTCACATGACAACCTTTCAAATAATTGAAAACTGCTTTCATATAACCATTAAGTTTTCTTTTCTCCTTGCTAAACACCCCTGGTTTCTTGATCTGAATCCCATATTGCATGACACTGAAGTTCTCTACCATCATCACTGCCCTTTGCTACATGCCCCTAGCTTTTTAATGTCCTTCCCAAAGTGTGGCTCCCTAAACTGAACGTAATAGACGGGATACTATTGTACTGTAAGAAGTGATTAGCAGTATGCCCTCAGAAAAACCCACAAAGACTTGCATGAGCTGATGCAAAATGGGACGTACTGTGTACAAAGTAACAGTAATATTTTAAGATGATCAGCTGTGAATGACTTAGCTATTCTTGCAATACAGCAATCCAAGACACTCTGAAGGACTTATGAAAAATGCTATCCATACACAGAGGAAGAACTGATGGTGTCTGACTATAGATTGAAGCATACTTTTTTTTTTACTCTATTTTTCTTCAGGTTTTTTTTGTCTATGTTTTCTTTCACAACATGACTATTATGGATATGTTTTGCATGACTACACATGTATAACCTATATTGAATTGCTTGCCTTCTCAATGGGCGGGAGGGTGGGGTGGGAGGAAGGGAGAGAATTTGGAACTCAGAGTTTTAAAAACAAATGTTAAAAATTGTTTTTACATGCAATTGGGGAAAATAAAATACTAAATTTAAAAAAGACATTAAAAAAACTGAACATAATACTCTAGATGTGATCTGATGAGGGCAGAGTGCAGTAGGAATATCATCTTCCTTGCTGATCATCCAACAAAGGGATAGTTGTACCATGGGAAATAGTGACATATTGGATCAGACTCTGTTTACTGAAGACAGTTTAATCTAAACGAAAAGGCTTTTGTCCTAGGAGTCAGGAGGCCTCAGTTGTAGTTCCAGTTCCTTTAATAATAAATTAAAAAATAACAATGCTATACAATAATGGATATTCATAAAGATGACCCTGAGGAGATTGTACAAGCAATTTCAGAAAGATTTTCATCAAAATTACATTGCCACTTAAAGAAATAAACTTCAATAATGTGCAGACATTAAAATAATAATAATAGTAATAAAAGACAGCATTTATGTGATGCTTTAAGGTTTGCAAAGTACTTTACAAATATGATGTCTTTTTATCCCCACGACAACCCAGGTAGGTAGGTGTTATTATTATCCCCATTTTACAGACAAGGAAACTGAGGCAGATGGAGGCTAGTGACTTGCTCAGAGTCACACAATAAGTGTCTGAGACCAGATCTGAACTCAGGTCTTCCCGACTCCAGGTCCACTGCTCTATTCATTGAGCCACCTAGCTACCTCTTAATTATCTTTGCAATTTTGATCAATATCTTTTGATTTCTCTATATTTTGGGGAGTTTAAAAAATAGATATTACATAACAAATTTAGTCAGTGTTTAGGGCATGAAGTATATATTAAAACCCATTTTAACCATATTGCCATTTCCCCCATAAGTTTTTCATAAATAGTAATTTCATTCACTAATGTTTTTTAAAGCATGGCTTTATCAAAAACTAACTTCTTACGTACTTTAGATGCTGTTTCTGGTTTCTCTACTGATCTAATTCAATTTTCTTTTTGAGTGCTAAACATTGAAAAAAACAAAATAATTAGGGTTTTGTAATACATTTTGTGAACTGGCAACACTAATTCCCTTCACTAGTCTTCTTTTTTTATGGCTCCTCTTGATTTTTGCCAGTCTTTTCTTCCCATATACATTTTGTTATTCTTTTAATCCAATTCTATGAAATAACCTATTGATATTTTGATTAGCATTGTACTGAACCCACAAATTAGGTTGGGAATATACTTCTGCCTTTTTCATCTTTGAAATGTAACTGATACTATTTGCTCCTTCCTTCTACATTATTGTCATCAAAAAACATTTATCAAGTTTCTCCTTGGTTATGACTCTGCTAGGTGTTATACTGAGAAAGACAGGTCCCGATCTTCATAAAGCTTACAGTCGAAGTAAGTTGGTAACATAAGACACTGTAGTAAGATTGGAAGCTTCCCTGGAGGTAGGTGTAAAAATTTCACCTGATAACCAGTATTTTTTAAGAGATAAAGCGCTGGATATTTTTTCTTCCCAATGGGCATTCAATAAACTTATGTTATTACATATGAAAATAACAATAGACCTAAATACTCTTACAAATGCAATGACCAACCATAATTCCAGAGGACTAGTGATAAAGCATGCCACTTGCCTCCTAACAGAGAGGTGATGGACTCATGATACACAATGAAACAGTTGTTTTTGGACAGGGCTGATGTAGGAATTTATTTAGCTTGACTATGTATATCTGTTATAAGGATTTTGTTTTTTCTTTTTCTCTCCTCAAGTGGGGGGAGGAGGGAAGAAGAAGACAAAACAAATGCTTGTTAATTGAAAAATAATTTTTTAACTTAAAAAGAATGATAATAACACCAACCTTATAGGGTTGCTATGAGGATCAAATGGGATTATTTTACTTTTGACCCACTAGGTAAAGCTTGGTGAATATTAAATGGGAGGTACTATTATTATATTATTTCTGAAATACAAGTATAAACTATGTCTATAACATTCCAGATATCTGTCAGTCTAATAATCCTGTTAAAGCAGAAATAAAATTAGCATGGCATGACCCCTTTGTGATTAATGGATGTGGTCACAGGATCCTGGCTATGGGATCACTGTTGCTCTTTTCAAATGTTCATAATCTATTCTTTTAATAACAAATTCTAGAATTTTGCTAGCAATTGAAGTCAAGATAAACAACAATCTATTTGCCCTCCAAATCCTATAGCACTTTTCCAGTTCCCTGGATTTTGCAAAGATCATTGAGAGCAGCTTACGAATCATATTCCCTTTTCTATCAGTTGCTCTGGGTTTCAGTTCCACTTGCAGGAGTATCTTCCAGGATAAGCTCATAACCTGAAATCTCATCATCCTTAGCAGCACCTTCAAGGTTGCCTCTCCCCTGTGACTGGAGGACTGGAGGAAGAGCAACAAACTCCTCCCAAAACCTTCCTTTCAGAAAATTTCAAATAATGTTTCATTTTACATCAATAGCTCTGTAAACATCCTGCCTCTACTCCAAGATCCCCCTGGTCCCCTTGCCTTTTCAGCTTCCTTTTTTGTATTGTCTTTCCTCATTAGATTGTAAGCTCTTTAAGAGCCTTTCTTCCTTCCTTCCTTCCTTCCTTCCTTCCTTCCTTCCTTCCTTTCTTTCTTTCTTTCTTTCTTCCTTCCTTCCTTCCTTCCTTCCTTCCTTTCTCCAGGGCTTAGCACAGTGCGTAGCACATAGTATGTGCTTAATACATATTTATTGATTATTGAATCCAATATTTAATTCCATTAAAGAAGTGTTTTTAAAGGACCACCTTACTATATGTCAGAGCAAGAACTCAAGTAAGTTGCCCAAGGTTATACACATGGAAAGTGGCAGAATTAATGAGTTCCCTGGGCATCTACATTGGTTTCTTTAGACAGTTTTTCTTGACCCCCCCATAACCACACCCTATATTCTTTTTTTTTTTTTGGTTAGGCAATGGGATTAAGTGACTTGCCCAGGGTCACACAGCTAGTAAGTATTATATGTCTGAGACTGAATTTGAACTCAGGTCCTCCTGAATCCAGGGCTGGTGCTCTATCTACTGCGCCACTTAGCTGCCCCCACACCCTATATTCTTCCTTCCTCACCAGAATCATTTGTATTTTTGTCACTAGAATTTCTCCCCTATTCCATCTAGCCTGAATCAACTTTCCCTGCAGAATTTTAGGCTATGGGATCATACCTCCCTTTTCTCTGAGTTCATTGAACCATTTCTCCTTCTGTATAGCACATAGCATAGTGAGTGGATAGGGAGCTGGCCTGAAATCCAAGAAGACCTAGGGTTCAAATTCCACTCTTGGGTAAGTCTCAATGTGGTAGAAAAAGAAGCTGAAGTAAATTGGTAAAGGGAATTTTCTCACTAGAAGCTCCTTATGCCAATGAAATCATAGATCTAGTCCCCATGCTTGTCCCCTCTTTGAAAATCATTCTCCTATAATCTTAGCTGCTTATCTGATTATGCTCGTTCTCTCCTTTCCAGTAGTCAGGAATACAAAGATATTCTGGTGATTTCCTTCATTCCAGGCCCCCATTATTCCTCCTTCAGCAACTAATTCTCCTTGTCAGCCAATAATTTCTACCCCATTCCATTCACCAATCAGAAATGACTATTTGAGTTTTATTCTTTTTCCTTCCCTTTCCTTAGGTGGCAGGCCTAAAACATAGGAGATGTAATGAACAGCAGATTCCCTCCCTCAGTGGCAAATGACTAGAAAGGAGATTCCTTCCCCCAAGCAATCCATAAATTTAGGTAACCAGACCCTTAATAATTAAAAGTTGAATATAATTGACACTACATACTAAATATTACCCACCAAAATCCTTTCCCGAGTGGCTAACAAGGAGTAAAATGCCCTGATTGAAGATTCATCTCTTTTCCTTTCTCCAGCCCTACTTTGGTAGAGGTGTTAATGAGCTGCAAAAAGTATAAAAAGCAGGCAGCAGGAGGGAGAAGCATAATCCCACAACTGGGTCTTCCAAACCTGAATAATTGAGAGGAAACTGATGTCAAACTTCAGGGAAAAATGGATGTATTCTTGTGTCCATTTATATACACGAGCTTAAAGCACTTTTAGGCATTATCTAATGAAAGCTGTCAATGACCTTTTAAAGCAGGTTTACCCAAGGTCACAGAAAGAGACAAACATTCTGGAGGGGGGAGGGGGATAAATGTACTTGTAAAAAATTTCACAGCATAGATGTTGGTATGTGAGTCTGCTGTAGAATCTACACTTTTGAATTGTGGTGCTAGAGAAGACTTCTGAGAGTCCCTTGGACAGCAAGAAGATTAAATCAGTCAATACTTAGAGAAATTAATTCAGGCTATTCGCTGGAAGAACACATACTAATACTAATGCTAAAGCTTAAATACTTTGGCCCCATAATGAGAAGATGGGACTAAAGATTGGAAAAGACCCTAATGTTAGGAAAGATTGAAGGCAAAAGGAGAAGGGTATGTCAGAGGATGAGCTGGCTAGATAACGTCATGAAAACGACCAATGTGAACTTGGGTGGACTCTGAGAGATAGTGAAGGATAAAATGGCCTGGTGTGTGATGATCCCTGGGTTCTTGAAGAGTCAGACATGACAATGACTGAACAACAGCAAAAAGATATAATAATCTAAGAATAAACAAAGGATTTAGGTAACAATTGTTTCCTCTTCCAAGGGTGGGCCAACTTAGGACGTTCTCAGGACAGAGAGTATACCTACTCCACTGTGATGTCCCCTTTCTGTCCTCCAGGTTTTTCCTGCACAGTGTGACCTGTAAGAACTCCTGAGAGGGGTTAGTGAAAGAGGGAAAAGAAATAAAACCTTCCCTTTCTCCTTTCCTTTTCCCTATCTCCCCAAACCCCGCCCCCCATCTCCACAACACTGCTCTCTTCCCTCCTTCACCCCGACACCCCACACCATTACTACGTCTCCAAAGAAGAGGAAATAGCAGGGAGAATCACATTACTAAGAATTTTAAAGTTGGAAGGGATATTAGGGGCCATCTAATTCAACTAATCAATCAACAAGCATTCATCAGTCGCCTTCTAAGTGCCAGGCACTCTACTAGGTTCTGGTTACACAAAACCAAAAGCAAAACAGTCCTTGTTTTTAAGAAGTGTCCTTTCCCTCAGGGGAAACAATGTATACACATATAAGTAAATGCAAAATATGTACTGTGACGCAGTGGATAGAGTGCCAGGCCTGGAGTCAGAAAAACTCATCTTTCTGAGTTCAAATGCTACTTCAGGCATTACTAGCTGTGTGACCCTGGGCAAGTCACTTAACCCTGTTTGCCTCAGTTTTCTCATCTGTAAAATGAGCTAGAGAAGGAAATGGCAAACCAATCCAGTATCTTTGACAAAAAAAAAACAAACAAAAAACAAATCCAAAAGGGATCACATGAAGCACATTCCAGGCAAGAAGCACAACCTCTGCAAAGACACAGAGATGGGAGAGGTAATATTATGCTGGGGGAAAAGCTGGTATATCAGTTTGGCTGGAATGAAGAATATCTAAAGAGTAGTAATGTGCAATAATTCTGGAAAGGTAGGCTAGAACTTTTAGTTTGCACTGAACTGCAAACAAAGTGAATGTCCATCAAGTGGAAATGAGGTAACTGGATAGCAAGCAGACAGAATGCTAGACAGAACACATCAGGAAAATATAAGTTCAAATCCATCCTCAGTCACTTACTAACTGTGTGACCCTGGGCAAGTCACTTAACCCTGTTTGCCTCAGTTTTCTCATCTGTAAAAATGGGGATTAAAGCACCTACTTCCCAGGGTTATTGTGAGGAGAGAATATTTGTAAAGCAGTTTGCAAGCCTTAAAGTACTATAAAAATGCTAGATATTATTACAGGAGTGATTTCTATTGGGAAAGTTAGTGGGGAAACAACTGTGATATTAAAAAAGAGAATCATTAAAACACTTTAAAAATGAAGAAGGTAAGTTAAAGCCAGATTATGAAGAGCTTTTAATAACAATCTGAAGACTCCTAGAGGCTATAATAGGCAGCCACTGCAGCTGTTTGAACAGATGAGTGGCATACTTTGGAAGCTAAGAGGAAGCTAGGTTAGCAAAAGGAGATGAAGCAAAAGGTGGTTTTAGTAGTAGTTCAGGAGAGAGGTGATAAAAACCTGAACTACAGTGGTGTAGGCACTGATTTTGCAACTGATTGAGTAGGGAAGGTACGAGAAAGAGTGAAGAAATCAAAATGACTCCAGTATTACAAACGAGTAACTAGAAGAATCGTAGTGTCCTTGACAGAAGCAGGGAAAGTGAAGAAGTTGAGTGGGTTTGGGGAGAAAAGGTAATAGGTCTGCTTTGAACATCCAATGGGAAATCTTCCATGGTCACCCATGGAAATCACCATAGTTATGTGGTACAGGAGCTCAGGAGAGATGCTAGGGCTGAACATATAGATCTAGGATTCATATGCGTAGAGATGGAGAAAAGAGAAGGGGCCCAAGACAAAGCAATGGTCTATATCCACAATTACAGAATTGAAGAAGATGATTCAGCAAGGAACAAAGATGGAATGTCCAGACCATTCATGTATTCCTTCAATAAACATTTATTAAGTGCCTACTACTTGCCATGTACTGTGCTAAGCATTGGGGATACGAAAAGAGGCAAAAAGCAATCCCTACCTTCAAAGGAAAACCAAGAGAGAGCAGTGTCATGAAAATTCATGTTGGTCAACAATGCCAAATGCTACAGAGAAATCAAGAAGGACAAAGAGTGGAAAGGCCATTGGATATGGCAACTCTATTACTTTGTCTAGAGAACCAGGTCTTTGAACTCTTAAACTTTAATTCTTCCAATAGATAACTTCCAAGATTGGTGCTGCTCAGGACATCTCCCTTCTCTGGATAGAAGGCTAGATTTTAAAATCAGGCTGCCTAGGAAATATCATTCACGAGTTGACCTTTGGAACTGAATGGGCATGGTTTTTTCTTGAAGCTACGATGGCTTTTTGTGACCATCACTTCCTTTCCTAAATTATTGCTTTCCAAAATTAGGGCCCAGACCTAACTCTAAGGAGTGTGTGATCAACCAATTGGAGGGTGGAAAGATGGGTCACATCCTACCCTCTAAGAAACAGTCATTTGTGAATTTGTCTCTAACACAACTACACCTCTCCTCAGTGATCAGCCATTGTTGAATTTTCATTGTGAGCATTTACCTCAGAAATTGGAAAATGCTACATATCAAGGCTTGATTTGTAATTTGGTTGATTATCTAGACTTAGGAAAGTGATAGAGAAAATGTTAATAATGAAGACTAAACTTAAAAAGTGTGTCCTGCATATATTTTTTTTCCTTGTAGAGCTGGTCATTAAGCATTTATCAGCATACCACTGCCTCTCCACCATTATAACTCAACATTCCCCTATTCTGCCCCCTCCCACCACCGGCTTCCTGTGGCTGTGCTGAGGATGAGCCTCTGAGGACAATAATAACTTAATCAAGACCCAGGCACCAGAAACAGCTGTCTAAACAAAATTTCCTACTCCATTCCTCTAGGCCCTCCACACCCTGCTCCCCAGATCACCTGTGGCTGCCACAGGCATTTCTAAACATACCGTGATGCAGTGGCTGCTAAGACATTTCCTTCCAATTTTTCAGTAGGAAAGAGTAAATAGCAGAGAATGAGAAGGCATGGACATGTTGATATCTTCATAGTAAATCTCATTAAATTATCTTTGCCCCCCAAACCAATCCCTCTTCTGAATTTTCTTATTTCCCTTAAGGGTGTCACAATATTTCTAGTATCTCAAGCTCTCAGTTTCCTCATTATCCTTGACTCCTCACTTAACTGTTAATGTTCTCTCCAAAGTTCCCAATTAATCTCTTAATTGCCATGTCTGATGGCCTTTTTTCATTCCTCATCTTTCTTTACCTCTCTGTAGCACCTGGAATTATTGACCACCTTCTCCTCCTGGATACTTACGCCCTCTTCTTTGGGTAGTAAAGAATGATGCTAGTGGGAAGCTTGTTAAAAAAAAAAAAAACTTTCAATATGCACACTTAAAAACTTGGGAACAGAATTGTCTAAATGGTTCAAGAATTTTCCAGACAAAGAGTTTCAGTGGGTTCTGAACCCATGTGTTAAAAAATACAAAAATGCAATAGCTTCCAACTAGTTTTCAAGAACAACTGATTGAATAAGGGAAGGCAGACATCTAGTACCTGAAATTCAACAACAATACAATTGGTGGGTGGGATTGAAAAGTGAATATTGTGATTTAGTAAATGCAGTTAATGATGCCCTTCCTTCACTTGTATTTGGGTATCTTTGTGAATTATGGCAGTCGAATTGGGAAGTAAATTGAACTTAGAACTGAACCTTAAAGTTGCTGCATCACAAAGTATCAAGGTAAGATTTTTTTAACGAAGCCTATTCAGTCACATTACTTTTACTAGAAATGTCATCGTTAATAGTAACATTTTAGTAAGATCAAAAAGGGCTTTTTAACCACTCATAAATTATCTTCAATATTTTATCAGATTTTTAATTCCTCCTTTCTTAATTTCAATTTTGTGTAAGCTTTATAATGTACCTAATTATTAGTTTAGTAGTACATGTATACAAATTATAAATAAGTAAAAATATTTCTATTGGGGAGTATTTTTTTTTTACTGATAGACATGCATAATCAAAAAAGTTTGGAGACCATTATCAACAAAATCTATACCAAAAAAATCATAGGTATGGACAAAAAAAATAAAACAAAACATAGAAAAGGTCTAATGGATAACTACACTATGAACTATAGAAACAGTGAAAATCATGCCCGTGAAAACTGAGTCAGAATGCTGCAAAACAGTGTTGCATCTAGGGAAAGAAATGCCACTAGTCTTTGCATAAGGAGAGACAGTAGTCTGTACCCAGACATTCCGTCTATGTGATCTGTGCCCAGTGTATGAAAGGAAGCATTTCGTCTTTTTTACATAAATTGGGAAGTCATCAAATGAGCAAAAAAACTTACCAAAAGTTTCAACCTGCCAAATTTCCCAAAGAGGCATCTGGTACTCCCCTCTAACAAAGAAGGGCCATTCACTATGTAACAGAGACTGGAATCCTCAGGAGAAGGAGGATAACAAGGGACATATTTTCAATATACAAATCACATCAATAGTATAGGAGGACTCCATATTACTGTACAGATTTGTGAAGAAAACAGAATTCTTAATAGAGTCTGGGGCATCTGCTCATCTCATGGATGGAAAACACTTCCAGAAACTAGTAGACAAGGTCTGCCTAGAACCTGCTATTATTACACTGTGTACATATGGCCTCAAGAGACCATTAGTTCTAAAGTTCTGACTGAAATTGGCAAGCTGCCCCCAGCAGTACTTCATAGAAGCAAAGTGACAGATGGCAATTTCCTTTGTTATAAGCAGCATATCAATTTGAGTTGGTTAGAGCAATGGACACATTAGACAGCAATTGGTTCATCTTCCAATATACTGGATATTGTGAAACCCCTCATACAAATTGAGTGATTCATCTACAGCTTCTGATAAGGGCAACGAATAAGTTCATTCTTATATATGTGACAAAGTATTTCAGCACAATGTTATCATATTCTAAGAACTCCTCTCCAACAATCAATGTAAAAGCAAATTTATCACCCTTGAGGTAGGTTTTATTTTTGTTTTTATAGAAAGAAACTAAATTATAGTGAATTAATTTGATTGATTCCCCCAATCTCCATTAGAAAATAAGTCAGTGGGGTGGCAAAGAAGACAGAGACTTCATCTTCGGCAGTCTATTCACTACAATAAAAACATAACAAAAATAATTTTTAAAAAGAAAGATTAGTCATCTCATCAATGTGGGTACTCCAATGATGTAGAATGAAACTCATCAAATCCTGTATGTTCTTGCCCATATCTTTCTATAAATTCTCCTTTTGACCCAGGATGCTGGGGGTTTTCCTCTAGAGCTCTTGACATTGTGTAGAAACTAATGGAATATGTGGGCTAGCAATAGATATCCTTTGCAAGTAGCTATGCCATCTTTCCTTCCAGTTTTGCCTCTCTCTGATAACATCTCTATCTGTTACTCTTGGGCAATTCTTGCTTGCAAATGTATTGGTCTCTACTTCCATTTGCAATGAACTTCTCCATTTCTGTTTGGGTACCTGCAACTTTAATTCTTCAGAGATTGTGTTATCTCATAACTCAAAACCACACAGCATTACTGGAAGAATGTTGTTTAAAAAAAAAAGGAAAAAAAGATAAGCCTTTGTTTTAGGGAGAAACTTGGGATCATTAAAAGCATTACATAGTATCCCAAAGGTAATCTAGCCAATCCTCTTTCTATTCAATTCTTGGCCCAGCTCATTGTCTCTGCACAGTGTCTGTTCAAGATCTATGTACTGACAGACCACCTATATGAGCTATCCTTCCAAGTTGCATAACAACTGCACGACAACAATAATATCTTTTCTTAATATAGCACATTTAGCTAACAGATCTCAAAACATCTATAAATCCCAGTGAACAAACAGTTCCCTGTGTGTAAATTAAGAATTCTTCAGGGATACACTAACTCTTGTTGGTATTTAATAAATATGTCCCTTTCTCACTGCTGCTGCCCTAGGTCCAGCCTTCATTATCTCTCATCTGGATCATTTTAATAGCCTTTTTACCAGTCTCCTCTTTCTCCAATCCATCCTTCACACTTCTATCAGAGTAATTCACAGATTTGGCCATGTCATTCTTCTACTCGAAAATGTTCAGTGAATCCTTATTGTGAGCTGAAAAAAAAATAAACTCCTTAGCCCTGATATTCAAGGCCTTATGCAATCTGGTTCCAATTTATCTTTCCATACTTATCACATATTACTTCCTCTCACAAACTCTACCTTCCAACCAAACAGGACTCCTCATTGCTTCCTGGTTTCGTCTTGCTATTTTTCACCTCTGTTCCTTTGTGTATACTGCCTCCCTCCCTTCTGCCTTCTTTTTCTCCTTTCCTTCCTCCTTCTCATCCTCCCTCCCTCCTTTCTTCCCTCCAGCTGCTGATGTGCCCCCCAGCCACATGTTAATCTTCTTCCTATTCTTCATTGTCCAGCTGGGGTACTATGAAGCCTTTCCTAATCCCATTAATAATAAGTGATTGATTAATTTTTGAATTTTTCATACAATTCTGTTTGGACTCACTTTATGGAATATCATATTATGTATATAGTGTATATAGTTAGTGTACCTTTGGATCACTGCCTGACTTTTTCTGCTTTGTGTTGCTTTACTGAATATAGGTAACTGAGCAGCAATTCTGAGATGGGTATTTCCAGCCTTGCACACAACTTTCTGTATTCATGAGATCTGGCTACTCTGGGTCTCTCAGTCAGAGCTAATATGCAGCAAGAGGAATTTCTGAATCAGAGAAGATGACTATCAGCAAAAGGTTCAGCCTGATTCCTGTCCTCAACTGCCAAAAGACTCAGACCTAGAGGAATTTGCATGAACAGTGTAGAACCAAGGTAAATGTGAAATGCTGGTTCAGCAGTTCCCTCAAATGCTACATATTAGGATTTGCCCTCCCAGGAGAATCTAATAGTAATTAAAAGTTATTATTGCTATTTGTTTAAGTCTGTGTCAATGTGAACTTGCAATTCTCTTGTGTAGGCATATCTTTTATGTGCAGAAAGTAAATAGCTATACTCTGATTCACAATGACCATTGAGTACCTCCTTACTCCTCCGTTTTGGGGATATCCTAGACATGAGCCAAACCTAAGCTTAAATTAATTTTCCTTGGGGCATTTTGTGAGAGGAGAGACAGACAGACAGACAGACAGAGACAGACAGAAAGAGACAGAGAGAGAGAGACAGAGAGAGACAGAGAAAGTGACAGAGAGAGAGAGAAGGAGAGAGGAAAGGAGGGAGAGAGGGAGAGAGGAAAATGATCTCTTGGTGATGGCTGAGCTCCCCCAGGACTAAACTCTTGGTATGTTTCTGTGTGGGTCCAGATATGAAAAGGACTCTTAGAGCAATGGAAAAAGACAAGTGCCCTAACCACTCCCTTGATTATATGACAAATCTGCAAGATTGAACCCAGTCTGTGAGAGTCTAGGGCTATGGTTTCAGGCTACATATTACATATATCACTTGTATTATAGTTATTTATATATTTGTCTCAACCTCCTCTCTCTCTCCTTGGACTAGATCTTAAGGTACACAAGGGTAGGAGCCATGTCTTCGTTCATTTTTGTATCCCAAAGACCCAACAGAACTCTCTGTGTGTGCTTTGTAAATGTTTGTTGAATTGAATTGATGGCTGACTCAGGCCAAAAGAGCACCCTTTAATGTCGTGGTTATAGTAAATTACAAAGTGAGTGGTAAACCACAAAACCTTTGTGGTGAAAGAACATCCAGCCAAACTGGACTACTAGCTATTCCCTGAACTCAACATGCTATCTCCTGATACTGCACATTTACTCAGGCTGTTGGGCCATCGTTTCCACTCTTCTTCTTATCCTTTGACTCACTTCAGGTGCCACTTTCCCATGAAGCCTTCTCTTATCATTCCAGCTATTGGTGTTATTTACCTCCTCAAATGTTTATAAAGAACTTTCTGTGTATATCTCCTATGCCCCCATCAATCACCATCACCTTGTATTATATACCAATGAGGCAAGAGGTAGTGAGGACAAGTTGTAGAGAGATGGGTGGTACAGAAAAGAGAGAGAGAGGTTGACAGATTCCCTCCAGCCCAGTCCATGCCCAATGATAGCAGCGAATTTTATTTTTGGATCTTGAGCTCCTTGCTAGGTACTTAGTGTACATTTGCTGATGCTGTTGTCTTGTACCATTAGCCAACCTGTTACTGCAGTAAGGGCTTACTAAATGCTTCTTGACTAGTGTTCTTTCCTCTCTCTTTGTCTTCCCCACCTCTCTCTTTGTCTTATTTCTTCCTCTACCACTCCCTTCACTGATCATTGGCCTTCCTTCCCCCCATTTGTTTTCTGTCTTCTTGCCATGTCTGCACATTCCCTTTTTCATTTTTCTCTTCCTGTCTTCACTATGTGTCACCTATGGTATCTCTCTATATTTTGTCCTCTATCTGAGAGATAATGTGGTAAACTGGTAAGATCACTGGGCTTAAAATCAGAAGACCTGGCTCTGACACATCATAGTCATGTGACCTTGGGCAAGTCACTGTCCCTCTGTGGGCCTCAGTTTCTTCACCTGTAAAATGAGGGCATTGGACTAGAAGATCTATAAAATCCTTTACAGTTAAGGTATTCTACAGCCCGTATCACTCCTATATTGGCTTTCAACTCCTCTGCTTCCCTCTGCCTCCAATTATTTGGTAACTCTCTTGACCCATCTGATTCTCACCTATTTTCCATTCCTTTTCAAGCTCCTTTGCCTTTCAATTCCTATTCCCTCCACATCCCCCTTCATGTAGCCCTCATATTCTTTTGCTCTCTGCCTTTCATTTCACTTCCAATATTTTCTGTATTCTATCTCTCCCCTTACCTCTTATCACTTCATCACTCCAGCACCTATCCTGGGCCTTAGTCAGATCTGCACTCACTTTGTCTCACCTCTTCTATAACTCCTGTCTATTTGGGGTTTTTCTCTCCACTTTCTCTCTCTCTCTCTCTCTCTCTCTCTCTCTCTCTCTCTCTCTCTCTCTCTCTGTCTCCCCTCCTTCCCTCTCTCCCTTCCTCTCTCCTTCTCTTTCTCACTCTCTGACTCTGTCTCTGTCTTTGTCTGCCTCTTTCTGTTTCTCTTTTTCTCTATCTCTGTCTCTGTCCATATCTCTGTGTCTCTTTATCTGTCTCTGACTCTCTCTGTCTCCCTCTCCCTCTCCTCCTCCCTCCTTCCCCCCTTTCCCTCTTTCTAACCTTCACCTTTTCTCTAGTAACTGTTTCAGAATCACTTCTAACCTCACTCATTGCCAGCTCATGAGTAGCCTTGGCATCTGCTCCAGCTGGCCACATTCGCATGAGCAGTAACATGGCTCTCTATTGCACAATCCATAGCAAACAGAACTGCAGTATTATGCTGTGTAGATAGTATCTATATAGACTAAAACAGTAAGTGTCTTCTCTAATGTATCATGCTTCTATGCTTTAATAGTTTAAAAGAGTTAATTGGTCTCGCTTACTAAAGCTATTAGCCAAGCAACTATTTTTTTAAATGTTTTATTAGTACATTTCTCCACAATGCTGTTACAAATACCACCACCCCTAAATAGATTACTCACTTGCAATAAAGAAGTACAGTTTAGGAAAATAAACAGACACATTGACCACGTCTGATAGCATGTCTCATACCACACCTGTTATCCACCACCTCTCTGATTTGAGGAGGGAGGTGTATTTCATTACCAGTCTTTTGGACTCAAACTTCATTACATTGATCTGAATTCTGATGTCTTTCAGTGTTATTTTTTTTTTTTACATTATTGTAGTTATTGTGTATATTGCTTTCTTGGTCCTGCTTAATTCACTTTTTTGTGGTTGAGTCATTTTTCAGTCATATCTGATTCTTCATGGCCCCATGGGGTTTTCTTAGCAAAGATATTGGAGTAATTTGCAGTTTTCTTCTGCTCATTTTATAGATGATAAAATGGAGGCAAACAGGAGTAAGTGACTTGCCCACCTGAGGCCAGATTTGAATTCTAGTCCGTCTGACTCCAGGGTCAGCACTCAATTTGCTGTGCCACCTAGCTGCCCTATTTCAGATAAGTCTTCCCAAGTTTCTCTGAATTCTTCATATTCGTTGCTTCTTATGCCACAGTACTATACAATTGCATTTACATGCCACAATTCATTCAACCATTCCTCCATGGGTGGATACTTCCTTTGTTTTTAGTTTTATTGTTACTAGTTTTAAAAAGTGGTGCTATGATTATTTTTGCATTGATGTGTTTTTCTGTCTTCGACCCCCTTAGGTGTGTAATATTGTTGAGTATAAGGTTAGGTGCAGTTTAGTCATTTTTCTAGTATAGTTCCAAATCATTTCCAAAAACAATCGGACCAATTCACTGTCCCACCAATAGTGCATTAGTATGCCTGTCTTCCCACATTCACTACAAAGTTTATCATTTTCACCTTTTGTTAAATGTCCTAATTTAATGTTTGTGAGGCAAAACAGAGTTGTTTATTTTTATTTCTTTGATTTTAATTTCTATTTCTTTTATTATTAGTGATATAAAGAATTCTTTCATTAGGTTTTTGATCATTAACATTTCTTCTTCTGAAAATCATTTATATCCTTTAACTAGTTAACTATTGGGGAATGGCTCTTGATCTTATATATTTATTTCTGTTTCCTGCATATTTTGATTATCAGACATACACAAGATATTTGATACAAATATTCTTTCCTAATGGACAGTTTTCCTTTTTACCTTGGTTGTATTGATTTTATTTGTGCAAAGCACTTTAACTTTCTGTTATCAAAGTTGTCTAGTTTATCTTCTTTTGATCATCTCTATTTTTCATTTAGTTAAAAATTCCCCCCCTAAAAATAAATTTGAAAGATAATATGGCACTATTTCTCAGTATTTATTTCCTCACCCACCAAAATATGTCTCAGATTTGGGACCCTCAGAGATTCCACTTAGTTTTAACTCACACTTGGAAATAGCTGAATCACCTGTAAGATCTGGACCCTTTGTCTTAAAAAAAAAATGTAGGAGTAGGGAGGTTAAGGTATAATAGAATCAGACCAAGCATCTACTTCTTTTAGCATTATCTACTGTCATTGTGTCAAATTCCAATGATCTGACATCTATTCAGATTCAGATCTAATATCTGAACATCCACATGGGGCAGAGACACACATCTCTCCACAAGTGGATAGAATCATTGAAAGAGCCAACAAAATAACTACCTTTTCAAAGAACTGTCATTCACTAGAGATAGAGAGAAGTTCAAAACCCATTACTGCCTTCACGGCCCATGTGGGCTGGAGGCTGTGCTGACATCTCTCATCTAGAATACCATCTGCTGAGCTCTTCCAAACTATACTCGACAGGTAATTCTGGCTGTAAAGAACGTGTTCAACTGACATGCTGCTATTTGGGTTCTCTCAATAGGAATATATACATGAAGATTTAAATATACATATATGTAACCTTGGTGTCAGAGATGCCAATGGTGAGTAGAGTCCAAGTTACTTTTTTGGTGTGTGATGGGGAAGGTGAGGAAGGGTCAAATTCTCTTAGCCTGAATGTCCACCCAGAAATATCTTGTGAAAAATCTCTTTATTAGGCAGTCTAATAGGCTGACACCAACTCACCACTTGCAAGAGTGCCAGCCACAATGTATCCCAGGGGTTCTTAAATTTTTTTGGGGTATCATGGTAAAGCTGTATGGCAATCTGGGGAACCCTAGGGACACCTTCTCTGGATAATACTTGTTGCCTCCATTCATCATGTAAGGAAATGCTAAATTCAGAGGTCACTGAAAATGAAGGTGATATTTTTTTTCTCATCGGTTTCTCATTTCTCATGGATGTCATAGGTTCCAGGCTAAGAACCCCTGCCCTATCCTATGCACCTCAGTACCTTGGCATACTGTCTCCCATGGCTAGAATGCTCCCTATCCTTAGCTCTACCTCTTGGAATTCCTTCTCCCTTCAAGTTTCAATTTAGGGTCACTTTTTTTTTTTGCTTTGCTTTTTGGTGAGGCAATCAGGGTTAAGTAACTTGCCTAAGGTTACACAGCTACTAAGTGTCAAGTGTCTGAGACCGGATTTGAACTCAGGTCCTCCTGACTCCAAGGCCAGAGCTCTATCCACTGTGCCACCTAGCTGTTAGTGGCCACTTCTTAAGAAAGTCTTACCCTACCCTGCTAGTACTGCTCTCATCCTTTGTAAATTATCGTGTGTGTGTGTGTGTGTGTGTGTGTGTGTGTGGGTGTGTGTATTTATAGCAACCCCACTGAGATTGTAATCTCCTTGAATGAAGAAACATTTTTTTGTGTCCTTAGCACCTAGTGGAGTACTTCGCACATAGTGGGCACTTTATAAATACTAATTGGATTGGAGAAAGAAGTTTCATTCAAGGGAATTTTATGACAAGAAAATTTTAATAGCTCTGAGTCCCACAAGGTTACATAACAATAGTTTCTGAGGGTTACCGACAGATCTAACATGAGGACTCCCATGCTGGGATTCTCCACAAATTAAGCCATTGTTCTTTGCTCCCACCACCTGTTTCTCCCCACTGGTTACTTCTCCACATCCTCTTAGGGGACAAACTATTTACAAAAAAAAATCATCACGGGCAGCTAGGTGGCACAGGATAGAGCACCAGCCCAGAAGTCAGGAGGACCTGAGTTCAAATCAGGCCTCAGACCAAACACTTGACACTTAACTAGCTGTGTGACCCTGGGCAAGTCACTTAACCCCAATTGCCTAAAAAAAAAATCATCAATACTTCTTATTTTATGTACAAGACACTTCCCAATATCACCACTGCCACCATCACCACCATAGATGCTTCCCTTGTTACAAAGAAAACCAGTTAAGCAAAACCAGCTCATAGAGTGACCATGTTGGATAGCATAAACAACATCCAGCACCTGTAGCAATCGACCTTTCTATGAAAGGACAGACGTGAGAGTTACTATCTTTCCTCTGAATTAATATTTGTCACAGCCTTTAATCTTTTATTTTAAATAAATTTTTATTGATAACCTTTGTTTTCTAGGTAACCCTACATCTCCTCTTATATCTCATCCCCTCCTCTCTCCTAAAGAGCTATCCCACATAATAAGGAATACTTTTTTCAAGAAAGGAAAAAAGTCAGCAAAACTTATTAATGCATTGAAAAAAATCTGAAAATATGTGCAATTTTCCTCACTCATACACTGCCCACTTCTACAAAAGAGTGGGGGGATGTGTCTTCTCATATCTCTTCTTTGGAGCTGTGCTTATTCTTTGTGATTTTGTAATATTCACTTTTCTTGTTTTATGATTCTTTCCTTTTACATTGTTGTAGTTATTGTATATATTGTTTTCTTGGCTCTGCTTAATCAATTCTACATCAGTCCATGTTGTCTTTCCATGATTCTTTATAGTCATCATATTTACTGTTTCTTGTAGCAAAGTAATATCTTACTGTATTCATGTACCACACTTTGTTTAGCCATTTCCCAGTTAATAGGCATCTACTTTATTTCTAGTTCTTTGCTACCAGAAAATATGCTTTAATAAATATTTTGGTGTATATGGGACTTTTTCTTATCAATGACTTTGGGGTATATACCTGGTAGTGCAATCTCTGGGTCAAAGGTCCTGGCCATTTTAGTCACTTGATTTATATTTGTAAGGAGTTGATTAGGAGAGTTTCTGATCAGCTTAATGAGTTCAGAGGGTAGTGAATCTTTGGGACATTGATTACCTCTCCCTATGTGTTGGGACATGTTCAGCTGACCTATTCTCAGCTCAGTGTGGAGTTAACAGGGATGAAAAGGTTGACTTGAACTGCTATGTACAGACTATTGCAGGGAGAGCTGCTTCATTCTGTTAACCTATAAAAAAGTCTTTGTTCAAGATTTTGCCTTTTACCATTTTTGTCCTTTTTAAGGGAAAAAAACCTCTTTTTGGGGGCTTTTTTTCTCTATTAGAAGAAAGGTGCAGCAGAGGTAACAGTAAATCTGGGGGAGGGAGAGGGTTACCTCCTGGGAGCTGGTCATGTCTATCTTGGGACAGAGGTACAATGCTGTCATCCAGGCAGCTGAAAGGAGAGTTCTTAGACCCTGAATTCCTGGACAAGCAGTAGCAGAGGAATGTGTGCTCTTGACAATATGGCAGCAATAGAGAGGGAACTACAGGAATTCCTGAACCCCAAGCTCCTAGATACAGAATAGTAGAGTTTGAGGGCAGAGTGGACCCAGAATCTGCATTCTACCAAGAAAAGGTAGGATTTACTGGGAAATGCAAGTCCCAGGGTCTCCTAGATAGCAACCCCAAGTTCAAGAGCCCTGGGACCCAATCTTCTAGAGGAAGAAGGGGTGTAAGTTCCTTGGTAGTGACCTACTCTTGGAGAGAGAACAGGATTATATATATACGCTTCTGAAGAAAGAGTTGCAGCAGGAAAGGTTAAGTTACAGTACTTTGGAGCAGAGGCCCTGAACTTTGCCCTCCCCTATTTCTTTGTGTTATTTGGACAGTGCAGATTTTATGGGAAGCAAGGAAGTAGTTTGCAAGTAGTTTGCCTTTCTGGGAGAGGTCCAAGACATCCAAGTACAACCACAAGTCTGGATGCCTACAGAGTCCTTAGGATGAAAGTGAGACTCACCAGAAGGTTGGAGGAGAGGGGAGAGTTTGTCCCTCTAATTACACTAAGATTGTTTCCCCTTCCAAGCTCCAAAGCGTAGAGTTCTTCTATGAGGTAGAATGACAGAGACCCAGGAAAGTTTGAGACTCAAGGGAAAGAGAAAAAAAATTGTCTTGATTACTTATGCGCTATTATGAGTTCTTTATGGTTTTTTCTTTTCCTTCCTTTCCTTTTCTTTCCTTCCTTCCTTCCTTCTTTCCTTCTCTTTCTTTCTTTCTTTCTTTCTTTCTTTCTTTCTTTCTTTCTTTCT